>NC_141877.1:429577390-429880421 GCF_056163025.1 Triticum urartu | reverse complement strand
TCAAGAGCTCACTTCAATGAGTTCCTTTAATCGGCAGTGTGCAAGGTTACAAACTTTCGCTGATAAATGATGGGAATGCTTAAGCTTATTTAAGGAAGGAATTGTGAAATCCAGTGGTTCTACACGTGATCCTTGTATACCAGTTTCGTTACCCACATGTAGGAGTATCCTCTTCCGCGGTGCTCTGCTCATTGCTCAAGAGGGGAGTTTCCTCTTTCGACTTAACTACATGTGCATGGTCTGTTTTAATATCATATAGCTAAATATTCACAATTTTGCATAACTATATTTCACACACAAAATATAGAAGAGGACAGAACTCCATTATTGCACTCTCCCGCCCGCCCCACAATCTCTATAATTGTTGTCTTGGCTTGTATTTCCACTCACACTGTTTATCTAGGCCTCCAGTCTAACATATTTGGAGCATTTTAGTGCATGGTTGACTTTTGCGATGAAATAATCACACTTAAAGGTTACATGACAATACAAAAAACACATATATGTAGCTTACGGGACAAAGTATATGCATGAAGAGTTTGGTACGTTGGATATGGTGCTAAAGGGCTGGGGTGTGTGTCGATCGGAATACTGAAGAGGTTTTCTCTGCAGAAGATGTCAATCCTATGGCTATCATTATTATAAGTTCTGGGCAACTAGACGAGACTCGGATTTCTCAAGGGCTCCATTCTATGTTCAGTTGGAGTTGGGAATCAAGAGCCAAGATACATGGAAATAAGCCTTTCCTTCTAAGGTTTCCTAATAAAGCAAAGTTGGTTGAACGAAAAAACTTGAAGAGAACAATGCTAAAGAAAAGCATCATACCATTTGGACAAATATGTCTAGGGTTCCTGAGTCACTATGACACTATCTTGGTGCTTGTGAGGTGGGTTCAGCTTTAGGGCCAATACCGAATATTGACATGGAAAATATAAATTTGAAAGAGGCCATTAGATTTAAAGTTGGGGCGAGAGATCTACACAGGATCCTAGTGGGCACTGAGATAACAATCAAGAACCTTTTGTTTTATGACATTGGGTTGGTTGTCTTATCTGTTGCTGGACATGGATGGAAGCAAAAGGAGAAAATTTCATTTTATTGACGTGGAAACTTTGGATGGACTGAAAATATGAGGGTATGGCCAAGAAGGGCAAGTTCACTGAACATACTTATGGAGTTGTGAGTTTAGGAAGTATGTCATTAAGAAAATATGAAGATGCGGTCAAGTGAGAAGCTCAGGAGAGTATGAGGACATGAGCAAACCATTGTAAAAATGAAGAAGGTACTTGTGACTAGAAGAACATAATTGAGAATTTGATCCTTATACTACAACTAGATGAGGACACTACAAAAAAAACACATCCGTGACATTTTGGGCCGAACGATTTTTTTCTGTCATGCTTATGACACTTTTATGACGATAATTGTGACAAACCCGGTATCATCATAGATGTGGTGGGCTCCTACTTCTATGACAAAAAATCATGACAGAAAAGGGGTTTTTCGTCCTGGGCGGGCCGGAGACGCAACTGCATGACATTCTTTGAGCCGTCCATGAAGAAAAAAATCGTGGTAGAAGTGAGGGCGAGGAAAATATCGGGGAGTTCCGGTTACGGTGGGTGGTCGGGGCCGAGCGATGTTTGGAGGGATTGCGCATTTCTCTCGTACACGTACGTGCGTGGGTGCGAGGTGTGAGGCTCCAACTGAACCCGAGTGAGGCATTCGCCTACTGAACCCGAGTGATTGCACTGCAGGCTACGCGTTACTGAACCCGAGCGATCGATCGATCCCTGGCTGTTAACTGAACCCGACTGAGCGATTCCTTCACTACTACTGGTAACTGAAGCCGATCGAACCTGCTGCCTCTTGATGGATAGTGAGCGTTGTTGGGGGTTGGCTGAATAGTTCCCGGTGGAGGTTGGATGAACAAGACCCCGTGGTAGTAGAGGCCGTTGCCGCTAGATGAACAGGACCCCGATCGAGCCGGTTCGGGGTGGATGAACAGGAGCCCATGGAGGGCTGGATGGACAGCAGCCGGTGGAGGGCTGTGTTGGAGATATGCCCTAGAGGCAGTCATGTATGATGATATTTCCTATGTGTTTATGAATAAAGATAGTCCTTGGACATTATCAATGATGTGTATCAGCAAGTACGTGACTTGTTTGTGGAACTATGCATTGTATGATGACTGTCCTAAAAGGTCCATAGTCGAAAGGGTTGTGTGGACGCGCAGCCGACTTGACTAGCATATGACTCGGTCGATGGCTTGGTCTCACTAGCCATGGAGCATTGGATGCTAATCCGATAATATGGACTCGGAAGGATCTGGTCAAATTCGACGTAGTCGGATCCGAGTTGAGATAAGGTCCGAGTTGGATAGACCCAACTATGAGACGCAACGATATGCCATCTGTGAGTCTCTAGTACAACATATGTTCTATGCCCTAATACCTGAGCTGGCACATGTACTCAGGATGGTGACAGACTTGCTTTGGGCCAACCAAACGTTACTCTGTGACTGGGTAGTTACAAAGGTAGGTTTCGGGCTTGTCCAGACCCATGTTGCGAGACATGGTCGAGCAAGATGGGATTTGCCCCTCCGATCAAGAGAGATATACTTTGGGCCCCTCATGTGATCCGACCAAGATAAGCATGGCCATGCGACAAGGATTATGAGATAATCTGGTTTGTGGTCGGTATCACTGGAACGAGAAAGAGGTCGGGCTAGCACAAGGATGACAGACTCGCCTTGAGCCCGACAACATATATCGTGTGACAAAAGAAATGGAAGTATGATGTACAGGTTCGCCTAACCAGCTTCATAGTCTGCTTGGTGTTCGGCATGCCTTGCTAGGGGCCGCTACCAACCGTGTAGTTCGGAGGTGATCCGAACTGCGACCAAGCCAGCTTGAACCTAAGGGGTCGGGCGCTTAAGGAAGGAACCTACGAGGTCGGATCAGAGGACACTGGTCGGATGTGATCCGAGCTATGGTCGGATTCTGGCTGAGTAGACTTATGGGCTTTAGGGTCCGTGCGAGGCCCAAGTGTTGAGCCCTTGATAGACGCCCATATAAAGTGGGGGTGCGACACACTCATGCGGTTGATCGCTTCGGCGTTGCCACTAGGGTTTGCATGTTTTGCGAATAGACACCTCCACTCGCCGCCGGTTGTGTGATCGGACCTAGCAATCCGCCGCACGACGTTCCTCCTGCACGCGTGGATACCGTTAGAGGCGGTGCACTTGCGCCGCTCCGGCGAACCTGTACGTGGGAACTGACGACCGACTGTTTGAGGGAGACCGGACGAGGAGGAGACGATCCACGCGGATGCTGTCGTGGTTCTAAGTCTGACAGTAGAATGGTGGGTAGGAATGTAGAGGCAAGATCCTAGCTATGGAGGAGTTGTACACGCGAGTTTTACGAGTTCAGGCCCTTCTCGGAGGAAGTAACAACCCTACGTCTCAGAGCCCGGAGGCGGCCGACTGGATATATGCGTGTGAGTTACAGGGGGTGCGAACCCTTGTCCCAGAGGAGGGGGGTGGCTTATATAGAGTGCGCAGGACCCCAGCTCCCCTCTGTTACACAGGGTTCAATGTTCATAAAGGAGGAGCGTTACTGGTAACGTCCGAAGTAAAGTGCTATAAATGATTATTAAAGCTATGACTCAAATCCCGACCGTTGCGGAGTGAGTGGCTTCACATCTTTTGGTGGTCGAGTGGTTGTTCGTATGGTCGAGTGTCTTCAAGACTGTCGAGTGGAACATAGATTTTGGGTCGAGTGGATGATGATTTCTCTTCGACTGCTTCTGGTTCTTTTAGAGATGTCCTTGGGGAAGGTATCTTGGACAGATCCATGACCCTACCCTAGGTACATAGCTTCGTCATTAGCCCCCGAATGGATCAGGGTTTGAGTGGGGAAGGAGTTGAGAACACTTCCGACTCATTCTTCATGTTGTGAGTATAACTTGTTCTGGAGCCATGAACCGAGGAGAGAACGTCAACTTCTTTTTCAGTAGCCTTGGTCCATTCTTAGTTTTTGTCGAGTGAATTTTCACGGTAGAATTCCGAATGATAATGCAGAGGACGTTTTCAGTCTGACAAGCTGCTCTGCTCTCCGCGGATTTCGTGGGATTTGAATTTTGGGAAGCGCGCCGGACAGGTGAGGCCGTGGTAATTGGGACGGATTAGGCAGGTTGCCTCGATCTCCGCGCCACCTTTTTCGCCACGTATTGCGCGTGCGACTTTTGCGAGAATTGTTTAGATCATCTGGGCCTACCAGTCAGTCACTCGGGGAATGACCTTATAAAAGGTACCGGGTCGGGTCTTCGCACCTCGTGCTCCCATTCTCTTTCTTCTTCCTCAGACCTCTCCGCCGCGCACGCTTCCGCTCTCTGCGTCAAAACCTCGCTCGAACTCGATTCGCCGCCATGGGAAAAGAGAAGACGGTGGTGCTGGAGCGCGCGAAGAAGGCGACCGCGAAGGCGAAGGGCAAGAGGACCAGTCGGGGCGGATCCTCGTCAAGATCCGGCCTACTGCCGGGCTGGATCCAGGGCGATTGGATCCGCTCTACGATCAGCCAAGACAACCTCGACGACCTGGTGGAGGGGGGGCTGATCCCCCACAAATCGGCGCAGTTCCCGGGGAACGAGACCGAGCCGCAGCCGCGGGAGGGTGACTGCATTCTCCTCGCCACCCACGTCGATCGCGGATTTGCTCTGCCTCCCCATCCTTTCTTTCGTGGCTTTCTGAACTTCTTCGGGGCTCAACTTCACCACTTCACTCCAAACACCATAGTTTATCTGGCGCCTTTGTGTCAATGTGTGAAAATTTCTTGGGCTGTCGACCGCACTGGGGTCTCTTCAAACACATATTCACCTGCCGCTCCCAGTCGGTCAAAAAAGCCAATCCGAGTGATGAGAGGACGCACGTGATTCAGATGTGCGGGGGTCTGTGGATCTAGATGAGGAACAAGAGCACCTTCCCAGCGATGATCCTTCCCGACTCGGTCCGGGGCTGGCAGTCGACTTGGTTTTACTGTAAGGACCAACCGACTCCGGGCCAGTCGACTGGACTTCCTCCCTTTTCCCTAGCTCGAGTGGAGAAGCCCTCCTCCTTTAAGGTGGTCCCAGAAGAGAAGGCGCAGGTCAAGGTGTTGGTCGAGCGGGTCGTCCAACTTGTCCGTGACGGGGTGACTGGGATGGACCTGTTGGAGGTCTTTCTCAGTCGACGCATCCAACCGCTTCAGGCCCGTGACCATCCGATGTGGATGTACTCGGGGCTTGAGGACTCCACCCGGATCCACCCGGAGGACGTCAGCGAAGACACCTTGGAGAAGTGGCTGAAGGGAATCACCAGCAACAAAGACAATCCCCGGGGGTCTAGGAGGGTGATTCCATTCGACCACTCGCGCCAGCCGGAATGGGTATGACTCTACTTTGTCGAGTATCTTCTTGATTCTTTGTGTGACACCTTGTTGATTGGTCAACTAAATTTCTTTCGATCGTTGTCCTTTCAGTCCCTCGTTGACATGTACTCGATGCCCAATGGAGTGCAAGGGCAAGACGTCGAGGAAGGAGCGAGCGGGGGCGAGAGCGGTGAGTGGCACTCGGATGCCGAGGAGGATGAGGAGAGCGAAGACTCGACTGATGACGAAGAGGTCGACTCGCCTACTCGCAGAGAGAGGAGATCCAAGCACGCTCACAACCCGGCGAGCACCCCGGACCTGGCGACCGCGCCGACTGGGCAGTCTTCGAAGCGCCCCCGGACGTCTTCCCCAGCGCCAATTGAGAAGGCTCCGAAGCAGCCCAAGGTTGTGCCGCCTCCAGCGCCAAGAGCACCGAAAGCCACCTCCTCCAAACTGCCAAAGGCTTTGCCCAGGATCAAAGTGACCGTCCCTACCATCTCCGGGTAATCATCTGACTTGTTCTTTTCGTCGACTTGAGCAACAGAACGTAACCGACTGGGTGCAGGCCTTTGTAGTCCTGCTACATCAGGAACCTCTTCTTACTAGTACCGAGACGAGGAGATGGAAGATGCGGTCACCTCCAACCCAGGTAAAAACTCTTATGATCTTGCTCTTGACTACTCGGTCGATTGAATTCTAGCGGTTCACTTTGGGGTCGACTGATCTTCTCCGCAGCTCCATGCAACGTCATCGATCTCCCAGATAACGATGAAGATGTGGCTCCTAGGCCCAGGAAGAATAAAAATGTGGCGGCTGGTAAGGCGTCTCAGCAAGGACCAATGACAACACCAAACGTCCATCAATCTGAAGACGCGGGCGGGGCCTCTGTAACCTTCGCTATACCCTTGTCGAGTGAGCGCCCCGCACCGTCGAATGTACTGGTGATTCCTTCAGTCGTCCCATCTCACGCCTCGGAGGTCCAAGCTGCTGCACCTGGGTCGTCTGCCCTCTTCTTCACCAGCTACCCTTTCCCGGAAAACCAGTCGGATGCGGCTGCGGAAGCCATCCGTCAGGCTAACATGATGATGGAGCGGATGAAGACGGTGCATGAGAATAGCCAGGCCTCTTACGACGCCAACGCTGCTCTCCGGGCCAACGTCCAGGTAAGTAAACTTTAAACTGATCTTGTTCTATCAGGATATGCTACCCGAAATTTTTTCTTCTATACAATCTCCTGTTGTTTGTGTCCAATCTGTACACCCGCTGGGTGTTTTGTTGTCTTTTTGGTGGTTGCGTTCTTCCACTCGGTCTGGGCGAGTAGGATCTGAACCGGTGGGGGCACGCTAAGTGCACCCACTGGGTGCAGTCCCCGAGACCACAGTCGACTGCTGGCAGTCGATTGGGGGTCTGAGTCTTTCTTTCTTTCTTTTCTTCCACTCGACCCGGGCGGACCAGTCGAATGAGATTTGAACCGGTGGGGGCACGCTAAGTGCACCCACTGGGTGTAGTCCCCGAGACCGCAGTCGACTACTGGCAGTCGACTGGGGTCTGAATAGTTTTTTTTGACTTGATCCAGGCGGACCGATCAAGTTGGGTCTTAATCAGCGGGGGCACGCCAAGTGCACCCGCTGGGTGTAGTCCCCGAGACCGCAGTCGACTGTGTGCAGTCGGCTGGGGTCTAAGCGAACTTCTTTAAGTTTTATCCACTCAGAAGTAAACAACCTTTGATCTTGTCGATTGACACGTCTTTTGCCTTCTGCAGAAGTCTTGTACTCTCATTTCCAAGTTTGCTGAACTTGAGGAGAAGCAGAGGCAACTCAACCTCGACTTGGAGTTGGCCCAGAAGAATCTGAAGAAAGCTCAAGATGAAGCTGCTGGTATGGAAGGTAACTGCATGTCGACTGTCTTTTTAAAACATTTCTTCAAGCTCTTGTCTGATCCGGCTGCTTCTTTTGCAGAGAAAATGAAGTTGGCTCTGGAGAAGGACTCAGACCTCGCCGCTGCGCAGAAGGAAGCCCAAGATAAAACTGCTCTTGCAGACCAGAAGCTGGCTTCAGTCGAAGCACTGGAAGGGGAGGTGACCAAGCTGAAGTCCTGTCTCAACGAGTCTAACCGAGAGGCGAGTCGTCTGAAGAAGGACAAAATTGCCCTGAATGAAAAGCTGGAGTCTGCGGTCCACAAGAGGAATGGCACGGAAGCTTATCTGAGAACTCTCGCCAAGAAGCTCTATCTGATGCTGGAAGGTACTCCTTTCAACCCGATTGTGTTGATGCTTGCAAACGAACCCTGTCCAGTCGACTCACTAATTTTTTGACTGCAGAATTCTGCCAAGTCTTTGACGAGGAAATTGGAAAGGTCGAGACGGGTCTGGACCCTATCGCTTCTCCAGTTTGCGACAAAACTGCAATGAACATGCTCCGACTGGAGTCTCGTGTCGCCGGTGTCACAAGCTACCTCGCGCGTCTGAAGGAAGCAGTCTCACGAGTCGACTCATTGCTCTGGCCAAGGGCGACGCTTCAAAATGACCTGGAATCCCTGATGGCTCGACTCAACGAGATCCCTGACCGAGTGCAAGAATGGAAGAAGTCCTCCGCCCGGTGTGGTGCTGACGTGGCACTGTCCTTGGTGCGAGTCCACTGCAAGGAAGCTCGTGAAGACAAGCTGGCGGCGATCAAGGTCGCTAACACCAAAAAGCATGACTTCAAGTCCTTCATGGAGACTTTCATCGATGCTGCCACTCGGATCGTGGATGGGATCGACTTGGATGAATTCGTCGAGCCTGCCAGCCCTCCTCCTGCCGAGTGAACAAACTTATGAGACTTGAATCTGCCTTAAATTTGCCTCGGAATGCCGAGTGATTGCTGTAACCGTTAAACTCCTTCGGGCTTGATGCTCGAATACTTTTGGTTTGCTGCTTGGAACTTTAGGATTTATCCGAATTTGGTTTATTTCCGAATATGCTTGCGTTTTGCCTTCAAGTGGACTTTGTTCTCTGCTCGGAATAGTCTTTGCGCTGGAGATGCAGCTCTGAGGTGGCGACTCCAGTCGACCTGCGCTTCGTCGTCCTTGAGGATAGGGATGGAGCGCACATTGTACTTGTGGCGTAGTCTCCAAGGAGAAGGTTGCAGTTGACCTGCACCTCGTCGTCCTTGCGGATAGGGATGGAGCGCACGTTGTACTTGTGGCGTAGCTCCGAAGGGGAAGGTTGCAGTCGACATGCACCTCGTCGTCCTTGCGGATAGGGATGGAGCGCACGTTGTACTTGTGGCGTAGCTCCGAAGGAGAAGGTTGCAGTCGACCTGCACCTCGTCGTCCTTGCGGATAGGGATGGAGCGCACGTTGTACTTGTGGCGTAGTCCCAAAGGAGAAAGTTGCAGTCGACCTGCACCTCGTCGTCCTTGCGGATAGGGATGGAGCGCACGTTGTACTTGTGGCGTAGTCCCAAAGGAGAAAGTTGCAGTCGACCTGCACCTCGTCGTCCTTGTGGATAGGGATGGAGCGCACGTTGTATTTGTGGCATAGCTCTGAAGGAGAAGATTGCAGTCGACCTGCACCTCGTCATCCTTGCGGATAGGGATGGAGCGCACGTTGTACTTGTGGCGTAGCTCCGAAGGAGAAGGTTGCAGTCGACCTGCACCTCATCGTCCTTGCGGATAGGGATGGAGCGCATGTTGTACTTGTGGCGTAGCTCCGAAGGAGAAGGTTGCAGTCGACCTGCACCTCGTCGTCCTTGCGGATAGGGATGGAGCGCATGTTGTACTTGTGGCGTAGCTCCGAACTTAGGCGAGTAATAGACTGCAGCTAAGCCTCCGAGTGGGAGGGTTGCTCTCCACTCGGTAGGGTTTTTTAAACTTAGGCGAGTACTGGACTGCAGCTAAGCCCTCGAGTGGGAGGGTTGCTCTCCACTCAGTAGGATTTTACAAACTTAGGCGAGTACTGGACTGCAGCTAAGCCTCCGAGTGGGAGAACTTAGGAGAGTACTAGACTGCAGCTAAGCCCCCGAGTGGGAGGATTGCTCTCCACTCGGTAGGATTTTACAAACTTAGGCGAGTACTGGACTGCAGCTAAGCCTCCGAGTGGGAGAACTTAGGTGAGTACTAGACTGCAGCTAAGCCCCCGAGTGGGAGGATTGCTCTCCACTCGGTAGGATTTTACAAACTCAGGCGAGTACTGGACTGCAGCTAAGCCTCCGAGTGGGAGGATTGCTCTCCACTTGGTAGGATTTTACAAACTTAGGCGTGTACTGGACTGCAGCTAAGCCTCCGAGTGGGAGAACTTAGGCGAGTACTAGACTGCAGATAAGCCCTCGAGTGGGAGGATTGCTCTCCACTCGGTAGGATTTTACAAACTTAGGCGAGTACTGGACTGCAGCTAAGCCTTCGAGTGGGAGGATTGCTCTCCACTTGGTAGAATTTTGCAAACTTAGGCGAGTACTGGACTGCAGCTAAGCCTCCGAGTGGGAGAACTTAGACGAGTACTAGACTGCAGCTAAGCCCCCGAGTGGGAGGATTGCTCTCCACTCGGTAGGATTTTACAAACTTAGGCGAGTACTAGGCTGCAGCTAAGCCTCCGAGTGGGAGAACTTAGGCGAGTGCCGGACTGTAGCTAATCCCTCGAGTGGGAGGATTGCTCACCACTCGGTAGGATTTTACAAACTTAGGTGAGTACTGGACTGTAGCTAAGCCTCTGAGTGGGAGAACTTAGGCGAGTGCCGGACTGCAGCTAAGCCCCCGAGTGGGAGGATCGTTCACCACTCGGTAGGATTTTACAAACTTAGGCGAAACAGATTCGCGGCTAAGCCTCCCGAGTGAGAGGCTTGCTCATCACTCGGTAGGATTTTCTTTCGAACTTAGGTGAAACGGGTTCGCGACTAAGCCCACCCACTGGGGGATTTCGGAGGTAAATGCAAACAACAACAATCATGCGAGAAGACTGAAAAGCTCTTGTCTTAGACGGACAAATTACAAAGGTACTTCTTATTACATTTTATTCGAACGAGTGCTTAAGTATAAAAGGGGCGGAGCAGCTCCGCGTTCCAGGCCCGTGGCTCGTCCTTCTGATGCTCAACACTGTAAAGATGGTATGCTCCATTGTGGAGAACTTTGGTGATGATGAAGGGGCCTTCCAAGCCGGGGCGATCTTGTGTGGTTTCTGTTGATCCACTCGAAGAACCAGGTCCCCCTCTTGAAAGGTTCGGCCCCTCACGTTCCTGGCGTGGAATCGACGCAAGTCTTACTGGTAAATGGTCGACCGGGTCAAGGCCATCTCTCTTTCCTCCTCTAAGAGATCGACTAAATCCTGCGGGCCTGCTCTGCTTCTTCTTCGGAGAAGAGCTCGACTCGGGGTGCATTGTGGAGCAGGTCACTCGGCAGAACAGCTTCGGCTCCATAGACCAAGAAGAAAGGAGTTCGTCTAGTTGACCGATTGGGAGTTGTCCTCAAACCCCACAGAACTGACGGAAGTTCATCGACCCAAGCGCATGCTGCGTGTTTGAGGTCACGCATCAGTCGGGGTTTCAATCCTTTGAGAATTAGGCCATTGGCTCTTTCTGCTTGTCCGTTCGACTGCGGGTGAGCGACTGAAGCATAGTCGACTCATGTGCCTTGGGAAGCGCAGAAAGCTCTAAACTCATCAGAATCGAAGTTCGACCCATTGTCCGTGATGATGCTATGTGGAACTGACAGCGGTGCTGGCTTCAAGTCTCTTGATAGGTTTAGCTTTGATCCATTTGGTAAACTTGTCGACTGCCACGAGCACATGAGTGAAGCCGCTCCTACCAGTTCTCAGTGGTCCAACCATATCCAAACCCCAAACAGCAAAGGGCCAGACGAGGGGAATGGTCTTCAGGGCTGACGCTGGCTTGTGAGACATGTCCGAGTAAAACTGGCAGCCTTCACATCTGTCGACTATATCTTTCGCCATTTCATTTGCTCGCGGCCAATAGAATCCGGTTCAGTATGCTTTAGCCACGATGGCCCGAGAGGATGCATGGTGGCCACAGTTCCCCGAGTGGATGTCGTTGAGGATCATTCGACCTTCTTCTGGCGTTATGCATCTCTGACCGACTCCAATCACGCTTTCCCTGAATAATTGTCCTCTTATCATAGTAAAGGCCTTGGATCGACGGACGATCTGCCGAGCCTCTTCTTTGTCTTCTGGGATTTCCTTTCTGAGGATGTACGCAATGTACGGCACTGTCCAGTCGGGAGTGATGACCAGAACCTCCATGATTAGGTCGACCACGGCTGGGACCTCGACGTCAGTCATATCTATGGTGCTCTTAGGCTGCGGGGGCTCTTCAGTAAAAGGATCTTCTTGAACGGTCGGTGTGTGAATATGCTCCAAAAACACATTGCTGGGAATGGCTTCTCTCTTGGAACCTATCTTTGCCAAGTCATTGGCTGCTTGATTTTTCAGTCGGGGTATGTGATGGAGCTCTAACCCCTCAAACTTCTTTTCCAGCTTCCTCACCGCGTTGCAGTAACCAGTCATGGCTGGGCTTCTGACGTCCCACTCCTTCATCACTTGATTGACTACCAGATCTGAGTCGCCGTAGACCATGAGGCGACGAACGCCGAGTGAGATGGCCATACGCAACCCATACAAGAGTGCTTCATATTCAGCTTCACTATTGGAGGAATCAAAGTGAATCTGGAGGACATATCTGAGCTTGTCTCCTCGGGGGGATACCAGAACCACCCCAGCATCGGAACCATTCAACATTTTGGATCTGTCAAAGAACATGGTCCAGTGCTCCGAGTGAATTTGAGTCGGCAGTTGTTGTTCAATCCACTCGGCGAGGAAATCTGCTATTGCTTGGGACTTAATAGCCTTCTTTGCCTCAAACTTGATATCTAAGGGAAGGAGTTCAATCGCCCATTTTGCCACTCGACCAGTTGCATCTCTGTTGTGCAGAATCTCTGACAATGGAGCGTCGCTGACGACTGTAACAGAGTGATCAAAGAAATAGTGTGCAACCTTCTTCGTGGTCATGTAAATCCCATAAACGAGCTTCTGATAGTGCGGATATCTCTGCTTTGACGGAGTCAGAACTTCAGAAATATAATAAACTGGGCGATGAACTTTATAGGCTTTTCCCTCTTCTTCCCGCTCGACCATAAGTACTGTACTGACGACTTGTCCAATGGATGCTATATAAAGCAGTAAAGGCTCTTTGCTGATTGGGGCAGCAAGCACCGGCTGGGTGGAAAGCAGGGCTTTTAGCTCAGCAAATGCTGCATCAGCTTCAGGAGTCCACTCGAACTTATCTGATTTCTTCATCAGTCGGTAAAGAGGCAGTGCTTTTTCACCGAGGCGAGAAATGAATCGACTTAGGGCGGCCAAGCAACCAGTAACTTCTGGACATCATGCACATGCATAGGGCGTTTCATCCGGAGTATAGCACCCACTTTCTCTGGGTTAGTATCAATCCCTTGTTCGGAAATGAGAAAACCGAGTAATTTTCCGCCCAGAACCCCAAACATGCACTTTGATGGATTAAGCTTGATATCATACCTTCTGAGGTTGGCAAAGGTTTCAGCAAGGTTATTCAATAGGTCGGAACCTCTACGTGACTTGACCACAATGTCATCCATGTATGCTTCCATCTGACTGATCTGAGTGAGCAGGCACTTCTGAATCATCCGCATGAATGTGGCTCCAGTGTTTTTCAAACCGAATGACATAGTGACATAGCAGAAGCACCCAAATGGGGTGATGAAAGCTGTTTTTATCTCGTCGGGTCCGTACAGACGGATCTGGTGGTACCCGGAGTAGGCGTCCAAAAAGGACAAACGCTCGCACCCTGCAGTCGAGTCGACTATCTGGTCGATGCGAGGGAGAGGAAAGTGATCTTTCGGGCAGGCCCGGTTGATATGCTTGAAGTCAATGCACATGCGAAGTGAGTCGTCCTTCTTTGGGACCATGACAACATTAGCTAACCACTCGGAGTGGTAAATCTCACGGATAAACTCAGCTGCCAAAAGCCAAGCCACCTCTTCACCGATTGCCTTCCTCTTCTGTACGACGGACCGTTGAAGATGTTCTTTGACTGGTTTCACTTTTGGGTCGACTCGCAAACGATGCTCAGCCAGTCCCCTGGGAACACCTGGCATGTCCGAAGGTTTCCATGCAAAGATGTCCCAGTTCTCACGGAGGAACTAGATGAGCGCTTCTTCCTATTTGGAGTCGAGTGTGGTTGAAATGCGAGTCGGAGCAGCATTGGGGTCCGTCGGGTGAATGTGAATCGACTTTGTTTCGCCAGACGACTGGAATGCTGAATCTGTGGCGGGCTTCTTGGCTCGCAACAAATCTCTCGGATCTGCATTTTTCTGATATTCTTGCAATTCTACCATGGCCATCTGTGCATCGGCGATCTTTGAACCCTTCTGGAAGCACTCTTCTGCCTTCTTCCGATTACCAGTGATAGTGATCACCCCTTTGGGACCAGGCATCTTCAATTTGAGGTACACGTAACATGGTTGAGCCATAAAACGTGCATAAGCTGGCCTGCCCAGAATAGCATGATAGGCACTCTGAAAATCCACAACTTCAAGTGTCAACTTTTCTTTGCGGTAATTCTTGGAATCATCGAAAACCACGTCGAGAGCAATCTGGCCGAGTGATGCAGCCTTCTTGCCTGGAATGACCCCATGGAAACTCATATTACTCCCACTGAGTCTGGACATCGGAATGCCCATTCCTTTCAATGTCTCTACATACAGTATATTCAAGCCACTGCCACCATCCATCAGAACCTTTGTCAGTCGGGTGCCTTCGACTACTGGGTCGACCACCAACGCTTGCCTCCCAGGGGTGGCTATGTGTGCTGGGTGATCGGACTGGTCGAATGTAATGGCAGTCTGGGACCACTTCAAATAACTGGGTGTCACCGGAGCGACCATGTTCACTTCTTTTTTGATGGCTTTCAATCGACTTTTACTCTCAATGTCAGCGAAAATCATCAAGGTGGAATTCACGTGGGGATAGCCATCATCATCCTCTTCCTCATCCTCAACCTTGTCTGCTTCCTTCTCTTTTTTCCTTGGGCTGTTTCTCTCGGAACTGTTGGATTAGGAGTCGACACTGTCGAGTGGTATGCTTCGGGTAAATGAAATTACCCTCTTCATCTTTTTTAGTGTGGATGTGGCATGGCAAATCCAACACATCATTTCCATCTTGATCTTTTACTTTCTTGGGGTTCCACGGCCCCTTGGGCTTCCCCTTGAACTTTCCTTGAGTCACAACTAAGGCTTCACCGGGGGCGGCTGGCTCAGCCTTGCGCTTTTGTTTCCGACTGGAGTTACCTCCTCCGGTTTCATGGGCGACTGTTTTGTGCTTGCCACTCCGGAGTCGGTCTTCTTCTTCACCGTTGGCATACTTGGTGGCAATTTCCATCATCCGAGTCAGAGTCATATCTCCTGTCCGACCGAACTTCATATTCAATTCCCGATACTTGACACCTTCTTTAAAGGCACAAATTGCCTGGTGAGCAGACACATTCTCCACCGTGTGATGCAATGTGATCCATCTCTGGATATAATCCCTCAAAGACTCATTCGGTTTCTGCACGCAACACTGTAATTTGGTCAGCCCTGCCGGCCGATTGCAAGTCCCTTCGAACGTTCTGACAAATACCCGGGCAAGATCTTCCCAAGTATAAATACTGCTTGGTGCTAACTGATTCAGCCATGCTCTAGCCAAGCCCTCCAGCATCAGAGGAAGGTGTTTCATGGCCACTTCATCATTGCCGCCACCAATTTGGATAGCCACTCGGTAATCTTCAAGCCAAGTATCAGGCTTGGACTCACCAATGAACTTACTGACTCCAGTCGCCAACCTGAAGTTGGGAGGAATCACTGCAGCCCTGATGGCCCTGCTGAAGCACTCCGGACCTGAGACATGCACCCTGCTGCTGGTTGGTACATCTCTGTCACGACCCTCTCGGTGAGCTCTGTTTCTGTCGACCAAGCCTTGAACGAGAATAGATCTCGCATCAAAGCCCGGCTCTCTGGGGTCGACTGGAACCCCTCGCCCCATACTGTGAGGGCGTCTATCATCATGTTGCCGAGGCACGTACGACCCACTCCTTGGGGGAGGTGTGGGCACTCGACGACGATCATTGTGATCGACTCGGTGATCATACTGCTCACGGTTTCTATACTGATCTTGTCGGTCTCCACGCCCCTCACACCTCGGGGGCGATCTTGGGCTGTGAGCCGACTGAAATGTGTCTGCAACCACGGACCTGCTATGGATCCTATTCTTCGACTGAGATACTGCTGTATTCTGCTCCCCTGCTGCACGGAGCAAAGCTCGGATCTGCACCAGACCTCGACCAGCTTCTGATTGGGAAGGTTGGATCGACTCCGCTATCCGGGCTGCAGCTGCGAGATTCTGGACCGGAGTTCAGTATACCTGAGTCGAAGGCAGAAAGAGTTGACATCGACTGGATTCAGGAGCACGCTGTCGAGCACGCTCGTCGAGTGCGTGCTGGAGATTCTCCAGTCGAGTGCGCTCAGCCAAGTTGGCCAGGCGCGCCTCCTCCAAGGCTTGGGCCTCAGGGGTTTCTCCAACGATAGGAGTGTGAAGTGCATCCATGTTCCGGCGGCGAAGTTCTTCTCTCCGTTTCCAGGAGAGGGGTTCGGGGCGGTACTCTTCATGAACGCGCGACGGATCGCCGTTCCCATCGCCTCCGTCTTCACGGGTGAAGCCAGGAGGACTGCGCGGTCCATTGACCATCAAAACTTCTGCCGCGGGATCGCTACTATCGCACTCGGATGCGGTCTCTACGGAGCCAGTCGACAGATCGAACAAGCCATAGAGGGTTTCGTCGGGCTCGATTGCCGCGACTTGAGGGGTGGCCGACTGACGAGCCACCGCATGCTTCACCCACCGTTGAAGCCTCGACCGACCGGAACGTTTGCTCCGGCGGGCCGCAGGGAGGGGGGAAGCCATAGGAGCCGATCGATACCGGGTCGACGGCTGCCGCAGGAGGACACCGCGGACGCACGCGCGAAAGTGCATCGCCCCGCGGACGGGGAGTGCGTCGACGTCGAGTGGAGCCTCCTGAAGCCAAGCGGAGTCGTCGGCAACAAACACGAGCGTGCCGAGACGGATCTCGCGGCCCTTAGACAAACCTCCGCCTGAAATCATGATGAAGGGGATCGGAAAAATTGCAACTTCTCCAAAAAGTCGCTAAGACACCGGCCCCACGGTGGGCGCCAACTGTCGTGGTTCTAAGTCTGACAGTAGAATGGGGGGGTAGGAATGTAGAGGCAAGATCCTAGCTATGGAGTAGTTGTACACGCGAGTTTTACGAGTTCAGGCCCTTCTCGGAGGAAGTAACATCCCTACGTCTCGGAGCCCGGAGGCGGTCGACTGGATATATGTGTGTGAGTTACAGGGGGTGCGAACCCTTGTCCCAGAGGAGGGGGTGGCTTATATAGAGTGCGCCAGGACCCCAGCTCCCCTCCGTTACACAGGGTTCAATGTTCATAAAGGAGGAGCGTTACTGGTAATGTCCGAAGTAAAGTGCTATAAATGATTATTAAAGCTATGACTCAAATCTCGACCGTTGCGGAGTGAGTGGCTTCACATCTTCTGGTGGTCGAGTGGTTGTTCGTATGGTCGAGTGTCTTCAAGACTGTCGAGTGGAACATAGCTTTTGGGTTGAGTGGATGATGATTTCTCTTCGACTGCTTCTGGTTCTTTCAGAGATGTCCTTGGGGAGGGTATCTTGGACAGATCCATGACCCTACCCTAGGTACATAGCTTCGTCAGACGTGCTGCCCCAACTCTTCTTCCGCTGCACGACAATGCGTGTCTAGTGGTAACGATCTATGATCCATTCCCGTAGCATGTTCCTAGCTGTTCCGCGCGTAGGAAAATTCTAATTTGCAGTCAACGCACCCTACCATAGAACCCAACAGGCTGGTTGAACAGTAGCCCGTGGAGGGCTGGATGAGCAGTAGCCCGTGGAGGGGTGGTTGAACATGACCCCATGGAGAGGGTTGGTTGAACAGTAGCTAGTGGAGGCTGGATGAACAGGAGACCGTGGATGAACAGTAGCTGGTGGAGGCAGGAGGAAGACGCCGTGGATGAACAGTCGTAGGTGGAGGGTGGAGGAGGTCGACGGTGGATGAACAATAGCTCGTGGAGGCTAGAGCGAGGCAGTAGACGGTGGATGAACAGTAGCCCATGGAGTCCCGTTTTGCGGTATGCCACACCCCTCCCGATGAATAGGATCCTGTTTCGACCATAGGCGGTCGGACACAAGGCGTTTCCTCTGTTCCATTGGGGAATGCAGTATTTCAAAAAAAAAACCTACGCACACGCAAGATCTATCTAGGAGATGCATAGCAATGAGAAGGGACAGAGTTATGTACGTACCATCGTAGACCGTAAGCGGAAGTGTTATGACAACACGGTTGATGTAGTTGTACGTCTTCACGATCCGACTGATCCTAGCACCGAAGGTACGGCACCTCCGCGATCTGCACACGTTCACATCAATGATGTCCCACGGACTCTAGATCGAGCTGAGGTCGAGGGAGAGTTTCGTCAGCACAACAGCGTGATGACGGTGATGATGAAGTTACCGATGCAGGCTTTGCCTAAGCACTACAACGATATGACGGAGGTGGAATTCTGTGGAGGGGGGCACCGCACACAGCTAAAACAATCAAATTGTGTGTCTATGGGGTGCCCCCTCCCCCGTATATAAAGGAGTGAAGGAGGGGGGGGGGGCGACCCTCTATGGCGCGCCTCAAGGGGGGAGTCCTACTCCCGGTGGGAGTAGGATTCCCCCTTTCCCTTGTTGGAGTAGGAGAGAAGGAAGGGGGAGATAGGGAGAAGGAAAGGGGAGCCGGCCCCCACCCTAATTCGGATTGGGCTTGGGGGTGGGGCGCCCCCACCTTGGTCGCCTCCTCCTCTCTCTCCCACTAAGGCCCATATACTCCCGGGGGGGGGGGGGGGGGGGTTCGGTAACCCCCTGGTACTCCGGTAAATGCCCGAACTCACCCGGAACTATTCCGATGTCCAAACATAGCCTTCCAATATATTGATCTTTATGTCTTGACCATTTAGAGACTCCTCGTCATGTCCGTGATCATATCCGGGACTCTGAACTACCTTCGGTACATCAAAACACATAAACTCATAATACCGATCGTCACCGAACGTTAAGCGTGCGGACTCTACGGGTTCAAGAACTATGTAGACATGACTGAGACTCATCTTCGGTCAATAACCAATAGCGGAACCTGGGCTCATATTGGTTCCTACATATTCTACGAAGATCTTTATCGGCGAAACCGCATAACAACATACGTTGTTCCCTTTGTCATCGGTATGTTACTTGCCCGAGATTCGATCGTCGGTATCTCAATACCTAGTTCAATCTCGTCACCGACAAGTCTCTTTACTCGTTCTGTAATGCAACATCCCGTAACTAACTCATTTGTCACATTGCTTGCAAGGCTTATAGTGATGTGCATTACCGAGAGGGCCCAAAGATACCTCTTCGATACATGGAGTGACAAATCCTAATCTCGATCTATCCCAACTCAGCAAACACCATTAGAGGCACCTGTAGAGCATCTTTATAGTCGCCCAATTATGTTGTAAAGTTTGATAGCACACTAAGTGTTCCTCCGGTATTCAGGAGTTGCATAATCTCATAGTCATAGGAACATGTATAAGTTATGGAGAAAGGAATAGCAGTAAACTGAACGATCAAAGTGCTAAGCTAACGGATGGGTCAATTAAATCACATCATTCTCCAATGATGTGATCCCGTTCATCAAATGACAACTCTTGTCCATGGCTAGGAAACTTAACCATCTTCGATTAACGAGCTAGTCAAGTAGAGGCCTACTAGTGACACTCAGTTGGTCTATGCATTCACACATGTACTAAGTTTCCGTTTAATACAATTCTAGTATGAATAATAAACATTTATCATGATATAAGGAAATATAAATAACAACTTTATTATTGCCTCTAGGGCATATTTCCTTCAGTCTACCACTTGCACTAGAGTCAATAATCTAGATTACATTGTAATGATTCTAACACCCATAGAGTCTTGGTGCTGATCATGTTTTGCTCGTGAGAGAGGCTTAGTCAATGGGTCTGCAACATTCAGATTCGTATGTATCTTGAAAATCTCTATGTCTCCCTCCTTGGCTTGATCGTTGATGGAATTGAAGCATCTTTTGATGTGCTTGGTTCTCTTGTGAAATCTGGATTCCTTTGCCAAGGCAATTGCACCAGTATTGTCATAAAAGATTTTCATTGGACCCGATGCACTAGGTATGACACCTAGATCGGATATGAACTCCTTCATCCATACTCCTTCATTTGCCGCTTCCAAAGCAGCTATGTACTCCGCTTCACACGTAGATCTCGCCACGACGCTCTGCTTGGAACTGCACCAACTGACAGCTCCACCATTCAATAAAACCACGTATCCGGTTTTTGACTCAGAGTCATCCGGATCAGTGTCAAAGTTTACATCGACGTAACCGTTTATGACAAGCTCTTTGTCACCTCCATAAACGAGAAACATATCCTCAGTCCTTTTCAGGTATTTCAGGATGTTCTTGACCATTGTCCAGTGATCCACTCCTGGATTACTTTGGTACCTCCCTGCTAAACTAATAGCAAGGCACACATCAGGACCGGTACACAACATTGCATACATGATAGAACCAATGGCTGAAGCATAGGGAATGACTTTCATTTTCTCTCTATCTTCTGCAGTGGTCGGGCATTGAGTCTGACTCAACTTCACACCTTGTAACACAGGCAAGAACCCTTTCTTTGCTTGATCCATTTTGAACTTCTTCAAAACTTTATCAAGGTATGTGCTTTGTGAAAGTCCAATTAAGCGTCTTGATCTATCTCTATAGATCTTGATGCCCAATATATAAGCAGCTTCACCGACGTCTTTCATTGAAAAACTCTTATTCAAGTATCCTTTTATGCTATTCAGAAATTCAGTATCATTTCCTATCAGCAATATGTCATCCACATATAATATCAGAAATGCTACAGAGCTCCCACTCACTTTATTGTAAATACAGGCTTCTCCAAAAGTCTGTATAAAACCATATGCTTTGATCACACTATCAAAGCGTATATTCCAACTCCGAGAGGCTTGCACCGGTCCATAAATGGATCGCTAGAGCTTGCACACTTTGTTAGCACCTTTTGGATCGACAAAACCTTCTGGTTGCATCATATACAACTCTTCTTTAAGATATCCATTAAGGAATGTAGTTTTGACATCCATTTGTCAAATTTCATAATCATAAAATGCGACAATTGTTAACATGATTCAGACGGACTTAAGCATCGCTACAGGTGAGAAGGTCTCATCGTAGTCAACTCCTTGAACTTGTCGAAAACCTTTTGCAACAAGTCGAGCTTTGTAGACAGTAACATTACCGTCAGTGTCAATCTTCTTCTTGAAAATCCATTTATTCACTATGGCTTGTCGATCATCGGGCAAGTCAACCAAAGTCCACACTTTGTTCTCATACATGGATCCCATCTCAGATTTCATGGCCTCAAGCCATTTTGCGGAATCTGGGCTCATCATCGCTTCCTCATAGTTCGTAGGTTCGTCATGGTCAAGTAACATGACCTCCAGAACAGGATTACCGTACCACTCTGGTGCGGATCTTGCTCTGGTTGACCTACGAGGTTTGGTAGTAAATTAATCAGAAGTTTCATGATCATTATCATTAGCTTCCTTACTTACTGGTGTAGGAATCACTGGAACTGATTTCTGTGATGAACTACTTCCCAATAAGGGAGTAGGTACAGTTACCTCATCAAGTTCTACTTTCCTCCCACTCACTTCTTTTGAGAGAAACTCCTTCTATAGAAAGGATCCATTCTTAGCAACGAATATCTTGCCTTTAGATCTGTGATAGAAGGTGTACCCAACAGTCTCCTTTGGGTATCCTATGAAGACACATTTCTCCGATTTGGGTTCGAGCTTATCAGGTTGAAGTTTTTTCACATAAGCATCGCAGCCCCAAACTTTAAGAAACGACAACTTGGGTTTCTTGTCAAACCATAGTTCATAAGGTGTCGTCTCAACGGATTTCGATGGTGCCCTATTTAACGTGAATGCAGCCATTTCTAAAGCATAACCCCAAAACAATAGCGGTAAATCAGTAAGAGACATCATAGATCGCACCATATCTAATAAAGTGCGGTTACGACATTCGGACACACCATTATGTTATGGTTTTCCAGGTGGCGTGAGTTGCGAAACTATTCCGCATTGTTTCAAATGAAGACCAAACTCATAACTCAAATATTCACCTCCACGATCAGATCGTAGAAACTTACTTTCTTGTTACGATGATTTTCCACGTCACTCTAAAATTCTTTAAACTTTTCAAATGTTTCAGACTTAAGTTTCATCAAGTAGATATACCCATATCTGCACAAATCATATGTGAAGGTAAGAAAATAACGATACCCGCCGCGAGCATCAAACTCATTGGACCGCATACATCAGTATGTATTATTTCCAACAAGTCTGTTGCTCGCTCCATTGTTCCAGAGAACGGATTCTTAGTCATCTTGCCCATGAGGCATGGTTCACAAGCATCAAGTGATTCATAATCAAGTGATTCCAAAAGCCCATCAGCATGGAGTTTTTTCATGCGCTTTACACCAATATGACCTAAACGGCAGTGCCACAAATAAGTTGCACTATCATTATTAAACTTATATCTTTTGGCTTCAATACTATGAATATGTGTATCACTACTATCAAGATTCAGTCAAAATAGACCGCTCATCAAGGGTGCATGACCATAAAAGATATTACTCATATGAATAGAACAACCATTATTCTCTGATTTAAATGAATAACCGTCTCGCATCAAACAAGATCTAGATATAATGTTCATGCTTAACGCTGGCACCAAATAACAATTATTCAGGTCTAATACTAATCCCGAAGGTAGATGTAGAGGTAGCGTGCCGACGGCGATCACATCGATTTTGGAACCATTTCCCACGCGCATCATCACCTCGTCCTTAGCCAATCTTCACTTAATCCGTAGCCCATGTTTCGAGTTGCAAATATTAGCAACAGAACCAGTATCAAATACCCAGGCGCTACTGTGAGCATTAGTAAGGTACACATCAATAACATGTATATCAAATATACCTTTCACTTTGCCATCCTTCTTCTCTGCCAAATACTTGGGGCAGTTCCGCTTCCAGTGACCAGTCCCTTTGCAGTAGAAGCACTTAGTCTCAGGCTTAGGTCCAGACTTGGGCTTCTTCACTTGAGCAGCAACTTGTTTGCCATTCTTCTTGAAGTTCCCCTTCTTCCCTTTACCCTTTTTCTTGAAACTGGTGGTCTTGTTGACCATCAACACTTGATGCTCCTTCTTGATTTCTACCTCCGCAGCCTTTAGCATTGCGAAGAGCTCAGGAATTGTCTTATCCATCCCTTGCATATTATAGTTCATCACGAAGCTCTTGTAGCTTGGTGGCAGTGATTGAAGAACTCTGTCAATGACACTATCATCAGGAAGATTAACTCCCAGCTGAGTCAAGTGGTTGTGGTACCCATACATTCTGAGTATATGTTCACTGACAGAACTATTCTCCTCCATTTTGCAGCTGTAGAACTTATTGGAGACTTCATATCTCTCAATCCAGGCATTTGCTTGAAATATTAACTTCAACTCCTGGAACATCTCATATGCTCCATGACTTTCAAAACGTCGTTGAAGTCCCGGTTCTAAGCCGTAAAGCATGGCACACTGAACTATCGAGTAGTCATCAGCTTTGCTCTGCAAGACGTTCATAACATCTAGTGTTGCTCCTACAGCGGGTTTGTCACCTAGCGGTGCTTCCAGGACGTAATTCTTCTGTGCAGCAATGAGGATAATCCTCAAGTTACGGACCCAGTCTTTCAACTTAGCTTTCTCTGTGCAGCATCGGGTTTGTCACCTAGCGGTGCTACCAGGTAATTCTTCTGTGTAGCAGCGGGTTTGTCACCTAGCGGTGCTACCATCATGTTTCAACTTAGCTTTCTCTAGGAACACATTAAAATTCAATGGAACAACAACACATGCCATCTATCTACAACAATATAGACATGCAAAATACTATCAGGTACTAAGTTCATGATAAATTAAAGTTCAATTAATAATATTACTTAAGAACTCCCACTTAGATAGACATCCCTCTAATCATCTAAGTGATCACGTGATCCATATCAACTAAACCATGTCCGATCATCACGTGAGAAGGAGTAGTTTTCAATGGTGAACATCACTATGTTGATCATATCTACTATATGATTCACACTTGACCTTTCGAGGCCATATCTGCATATGCTAGGCTCGTCAAGTTTAACCAGAGTATTCCGCGTGTGCAAAACTGGCTTGCACCCGTTGTATGTGAACGTAGAGCTTATCACACCCGACCATCACGTGGTGTCTCGGCACGACGAACTGTAGCAACGGTGCATACTCAGCGAGAACACTTATACCTTGAAATTTAGTGAGAGATCATCTTATAATGCTACCGCCGAACTAAGAAAAATAAGATGCATAAAGGATAAACATCACATGAAATCAATATAAGTGATATGATATGGCCATCATCATCTTGTGCCTTTGATCTCCATCTCCAAAGCACCGTCATGATCACCATCGTCACCGGCTTGACACCTTGATCTCCATCGAAGGATCATTGTCATCTCGCCAACTATTGCTTCTACGACTATCGCTACCGCTTAGTGATAAAGTAAAGCAATTACATGGCGATCGCAATTCATACAATAAAGCGACAACCATATGGCTCCTGCGAGTTGCCGATAACTCTGTTACAAAACATTATCATCTCATACAATAAAATTTAGCATCATGTCTTGACCATATCACATCACAACACGCCCTGCAAAAACAAGTTAGACGTCTTCTACTTTGTTGTTGCAAGTTTTACTTTGTTTGCTACGGGCTGAGCAAGAACCATTCTTACCTACGCATAAAAAACCACAACGCGGTATAGTGATTGCTTTTTGATCTTCAGAAAGAACCATGTTCATTGAACCCGATTCAACTAAAGTTGGAGAAACAGACACCCACTAGCCACCTGTGTGCGAAGCACGTCGGTAGAACCAGTTCGCGTAAGCGTACGCATAATGTCGGTCTGAACCGCTTCATCCAACAATACCACTGAATCAAGAATCAACTAATGACGGCACGCAATATGTATATACCCACACCCACAACTCCTTTGTGTTCTACTCGTGCATATAACATCTATGCATAGACCTGGCTCGGATGCCACTGTTGGGGAACGCATTATTTCAAAAAAATTCCTACGCACACGCAAGATCTATCTAGGTGATGTATAGCAACGAGAAGGGATAAAGTTGTCTACGTACCCTCATAGACCGTAAGCGGAGGCGTTATGACAATGCGGTTGATGTAGTCGTACGTCTTCACGATTCGTCCGATCCTAGCACCGAAGGTACAACACCTCCGCGATCTGCACACGTTCATCTCGGTGACGTCCCATGAACTTTAGATCCAGCTGAGGTCGAGCCTCGTCGAGGGAGAGTTTCATCAGCACGACGGCGTGATGATGGTGATGATGAAGTTACCGATGCAGGGCTCCGCCTAAGCACTACAACGATATGACCGAGGTGGAATTCTGTGGAGGGGGGCACCGCACACGACTAAAACAATCAACTTGTGTGTCTATGGGGTGCCCCCTCCCCCGTATATAAAGGAGTGGAGGAGGGGGAGGGCCGGCCCTCTATGGCGCGCCTCAAGGGGGGAGTCCTACTCCCGGGGGGAGTAGGATTCCCCCTTTCCCTTGTTGGAGTAGGAGAGAGGGAAAGGGCGAGAGGGAGAAGGAAAGGGGGGCCGGCCCCCACCCCAATTCGGATTGCGCTTGGGGGGGGGGCACCTTGGCCGCCGCCTCCTCTCTCCCACTAAGGCCCATATACTCCGATAACCCCCCGATACTCCGGTAAATGCCCGAACTCACCCGAAACCATTCCGATGTCCAAACATAGCCTTCCAATATATCTATCTTTATGTCTCAACCATTTCGAGACTCCTTGTCATGTCTATGATCATATCCGGGACTACGAACTACCTTCGGTACACCAAAACACATAAAATCATAATACCGATCGTCACCGAATGTTAAGCGTGCGGACCCTACGGGTTCGAGAACTATGTAGACATGACCGAGTATGATCTCCGGTCAATAACCAATAGCAGAACCTGGATGCTCATATTGGTTCCTACATATTCTATGAAGATCTTTATCGGTCAAACCGCATAACAATATACGTTGTTCCCTTTGTCATCGATATGTTACTTGCCCGAGATTCGATCGTCGGTATATCAATACCTAGTTCAATCTCGTCACCGGCAAGTCTCTTTACTCGTTCTGTAATGCAACATCCCGTAACTAACACATTTGTCACATTGCTTGCAAGGCATATAGTGATGTGCATTACCGAGAGGGCCCAGAGATACCTCTCCGACACACGGAGTGAGTGACAAATCCTAATCTCGATCTATGCCAACTCAACAAACACCATTGGAGACACCCGTAGAGCATCTTTATAGTAACCCAGTTACATTGTGACGTTTGATAGCACACTAAGTCTTCCTCTGGTATTCGGGAGTTGCATAATCTCATAGTCATAGGAACATGTATAAGTTATGGAGAAAGCAATAGCAGTAAACTAAACGATGAAAGTGCTAAGATAATGGACCGATAAAGTCAATCCCATCATTCTCTAATGATGTGATCCCGTTCATCAAATGACAACTCTTGTCCATGGCTAGGAAACTTAACCATCTTTGATTAACGAACTAGTCAAGTAGAGGCATACTAGTGACACTCAGTTTGTCTATGCATTTACAGATGTACTAAGTTTTTGTTTAACACAATTCTATCATGAATAACAAACATTTATTATGGTATAAGGAAATATAAATAACAACTTTATTATTGCCTCTAGGGCATATTTTCTTCACGTTATGCGGTATGCCAGGGCCCATTTCGGCTGCTCCGTCCAAGCCGGTTGGCTCCCGATGAATATGACACATTCCATTGCCTCCCGATGAATACGAAGACGCAACTTCTCTGTTTCGACCCAGCCGGTTGGCTGCCGATGAACAGGACGCGTCGTTGCTCTCCGCTGCCCTCTCCATGTACACGAGCCCTAGCCGTACGTATGCGCGAGTAGGCATTATAGACCCCGCCCGTATGTAAGTACATATGTATTTACTTTCTTGCACCCTGGCTGTACATACGTGTACACGATATTTACGAGACTGTGTGACATGCTACGTCCGTGCCTCTACTACGACACGTGCCCTTCCTTACTCGACCACGGTTCATCGCTGCAGCCTGCAGACAGACCGATCGACCAGTATGTACGTACACGTCCGCGACCAGACAGACAACCCTACATGCGGTTCGACCGGGAGGGTCCCAGCTATCCGGGAGGTAGGAGGCACTTCCTTGCATGCGAAGATATAGCTGGTGGGTCCCAGCTATCAGGGGAGAATCATATTTTTTGCCCATAATATAGACGCACTTCTTTGCGTGCGAAGATGTAGCTGGTGGGTCCTAGCTGTCAGGGGAACGTTTTTTCACAAAATACGGTGGCCCATCCAGTGGGTCCCTCTGTCAGGTGGAGAAATCATTATTTTGCGTGTAATAAGGAGGCACTTCCTTACTGCGGCCGTGGACCCAGCTGTCAGCCTCTCCACGTACAGTACTCTTCCGATGGAAGTCGTTCCTTGACCACATTGACCACGCCGCGCCGAGAGCACCAAGGCGGTGGATGACGGCGAGGCCTAGGAAGGGGACGACGCGGAGCTGGGGAAGACACAATAGTGGATGCCCATGCGAAGAGGTGTACGAGAGTTGACTGGTTCGGTTACGGTGTGAGACTACCGTCACCGCAGAATAACAGGGGTTGTGGGTGAGTAGAGGGATGGCCTGCCCAGAGGTTGGAGTAGGATGGGGCGGTCAGGCCTGTGTGTCAGCAGAGCCGACCACGGGAGGCAGGAGCAGGCGGCACGACTGGTGCTGGTTTGGGCGGCTGGAGCAAGAAGACCAGAGGTTGAAGAAGCACTACGAACATTGGATGGACATTGTACGGTCACTGGAGCTAGAATCATTCATATTGACTAAGTTTACAGAGCCCTCCCTCCGTGTCAGTAGGCCCACAAGACAACCTCCAACTATGGTGGGTCCCAGATAGCAGGGGGTATTCATTTTTTGTGCATTGACCATGTCGTAACGAGTGCATCCAGGGTGATGGACGACGGCGAGGCCCCGGATAGTAACGAGCCGAAGATGGGAAAACACGGGAGTGGAGTCGCAGACGAAGAGGTGTACGAGGGTTAACTGGTTCTGGTCCGGCGTGGTTCGGTAGTCGGTGGAGAAGAACATGAGGTGTGGAGGGGTGGAGGGATGGCCTGGCCGACGGTTGGGTAGCGCTTCACAGCGAAGCGTGTTAAGCAGAGCTACTAGTAGCAGGAGGCGGGAGCAGGTGCTCCCGACGGTGTTGGAGGAAAAAGACGAGAGACTGCAGATGGATGTCATTGGCTGGATGTAAATCCAACTATCGATGTCAGAATCATTTGTTCACTAAGTTGACAACGACTTACATTGGCTTCGACCTATTGGGACACATTTCAGCCTCCAAAAATGTGGCACATATTCAACCCTTTTTTTTAGAATTTACAGTCCATTTGATCTTCTATTTTAGAATTACAGTCCATTTGCTAGGCTGTGTGAACAAATAATCTAGCGTCCATGCGGCCCTTTTTTTTTAAAACTACATCCCATTTTCACTTTCTCAAAATACACGAATTTGCTGGCTGGCTAAACAAATAATGTAGTGTCCATGTGGCCCAATTATTTTTTTCTAAAAATTTACAGCTCATTTGCACTTTCTTGAAATACATGATTTTGCTGGATCGGTTCTAATTATAATGTTGGGTTGGGCGCAGCAATGTTATCAAAAAATAAACTGGGGCTGAGCATTTTGTTATAGATATATTTAAATAATAAGTGCTTTATTATTACATTGGATCTTAAATCTTACCAAGCTTTTCTACACAATCATCGGGATTTTCATTGCCTTAATGTAAAAAAATTCAGGATTTTATTGTTAAAGTTATTTTTATAAGTTAATATGACATGGGATATTGTTTTTCTTATATATGTAAGTATCTGTTCAATATATGATTACAATAACAATAATATATAAAATAATATAAATATATGTAATATAGTTAGAAGGGAAACATAAGTTGGATCTGATGTTCCTATTATTATATAGAAAAATAGAATAAACCTCTATGTTTTCTTCAAAAAATACATAAGTTGGGCTGCGGATGTTTCAGAAAAAATAAAATCTAGGATGCGAGGTCCATAGGCCGGTCGATACATGACGACCCTCAAGAAAATACAAACCGGCATATGTGGTGGGCTGCACATGTTACAAAACAAAGCCTAGGCGGGGTAGCCCACAACCCAGTTGATACTTGCTGGCCCATTGATAATAAATGATACCTGCCAGTTCCCCGGCTTCGTTGTAAATTTATCTCCTTTAGTAACTACGTTGAAGCACCTCAAAATAAAATGTAACTATGTCGACAAACCTGTGGGCCCCAACATCAGTATAACATTAGGAGGAAGTATTTTTTCAATGAGGCACTTGCTTGCATACGGCCATAGACCTGGTGGGTCCCGACTGTCCGCCTCTCCACGTACAGTACTCTCCAGATTCCTCTTGTTTGTTCAGCATGTTCACAACGGCAGACAGCGGCGCCGCGGCGAGCGCACAAAGGTGGAGGACGAGAACGAACCACCAGAGCCGGGGAAGACATGCTACAGTAATGGTAGATGCTATGCCTTATTTCTAACTAAACTACTGAACTAGCCTAGTGGCCAAGTGACACTACCCGACCGTTGTTCCGCCCAGGTTCGATTCCACCTGATGCAGTGAAAATATCTCCAATTTTTTTGCCTCTACCATTATTAACATGTGGGTCCCCATTGTCATCTACGCACACCATGTCCAACACTTGTCAAAACTTCGTACCTCGTTTTCTCTGTTTTTCACACACTCGACATTGTGTGGGAATTTTGAAAATAGCATATCTTTTTGATTGTGCATCATATGAAGATGTGCTATGCATGAATGTTGATCAACATGATGTTAACTGGCTGTTAGTTCCATTTTCGACCATGAATAAAACTTGCAACATTATGTTATCTCTGTTTGAAAAGGGCGTGTTAATATAAATGCTTTGCCTCTGAAACCTGCAGTTTCTTATCTGAAACTAAAACTTGTTGTTCCTTCACCGAGAATCACATTGTGTGCACTTTATGTGAAACTACATTTTTGAAGTGCTAAAAATAGATCACTAGAATTCATAAAATACTTTATGTGCTCAATACTGTAAATCTGATCAAAAGACATTCATATCTGAAATTACTCTCAAAATACACAACACAAAACAAAATTCACAACCTGTAAATACTGACAACCCTAAGCTCCTCCTGACAATTCACAACCTGCCCGACTATTGGGTGGGGGGCAGTCCCCTCCTATTCCTCGGCGGCAGATAGCCGCCCCGTGAGACGATGTGAAGGGCGATGGAGAGGATCACGGGGAAGTGTCGTCGGGCCAACTACTTTTCTCCTCTTGCAGCTGGGTTTGGTTGATGAAGACTCCATCGTCTCGCTCTGGCACATCACCCTCACAAACGGCACCCTGTAGATGCTCGACCCTTCAGTCTCTGGTGGATGCTCCTTCTTGGATCGATATTCCCACCAACGCTGCCTCACGAACGGATTCGGTGAATCTGTTTGCTCCATGGCCCAGAGGAGCAGCTCTATTACTCCCACGCGACTCCCTTCGGGAGTATCGCTGCCTTTTCGCTCTGTTGCAGATATTTGGCCATGGATGTCGCCATCGCCGCTACTTGGTCCTTGTTGTCAAACCAAGACTGTATCTCCAACATCCTAGCTAGCTTCACAGGGTCACCGTCTGTGATCCACACATATTGGTTGTACTCCTCCATCGATCTACTTCTCCATAACACCTTCACTCGCCAGCGGTGGTTTTTGAATGGAAGAGGAGAGGAGCGGCGCTTGTTTTGGATTAGAACGGGAGAGGAGCGCTGCTGGTTTTGGATTGGAACAGGAGAGGAGGGGCCGTGGTTTCGAAATGGAAGAGGAGAGGAGCGGCGGTGGTTTAAGAGGAGAGGAGCGGCGCTGGTCTTGGAAGTATTTTTTTTGTTTTGCGTATTCTGGGTCAAAGTTTGACCACGTACTGTATTTGACAAGCAAAATGTGAATGCATGTCACCAAAAATTGTATCCTTTGGTTCGTATCTGAATGTACTTTCAAATTATATTATTTTTGCAACGTATAACATATATTTGATTTGTGAAAATCATGGTCAGTTATGACCCAGAATAAAAGGGAGACTAGTTAATGTGGAGTCGCTTTCTTAATTGAAGGGTAAATTGATTTTGATTTTGATCTATTCACAGCGCGGGCCCTCTCTTCCAATCCTAAATCGCTGCCGCACGCTCCTCTCCCTCTTCTCATTGCCAAACCACCTCCTCTCCTTTCTATCATCTCCATTCCAAAACCACCGTCTCGCCTCTCCCTCTTCGCCATTGCAAAACCACCGCCTCTCCTCTCCATCTTCTCTATTGCAAAACCACCGTCTCGCCTCTCCCTCTTCTCCATTGCAAGACCAACATCTCTCTCCCTCTTCTCCATTGCAAAACCACCCCCTCGAGGCGAAAGTCAGGCGGAGGTGGTGGGCATACAGGTCGAATGTCGAGCATCCAGAGGATAACGAATCAATCGAGTATGGTGTGCCGTTCGTGTGAGGGTGCAGAGCCAGCCAGATCAACAGGAGTATTCATTCTCCCACCGCAAGAGGAGGCCGGATGGCACAGCGTCGCTTCCCAACCGTTCTCCATGGTTCCATCGATGCTCGCCTTGTTTCAACGGCGGTGGTAGGGTTTAAGGTAAGCTTCGCACTAACCTAATCTTCCATCTTCTCATGCTTACAATCAGTGTGACGGCTAATGAAAATCATGCTTACAATCAGTCTCTGATTACTTCGCCAATCACCCCAAAATAGCTCTGGACCAAAAAGAAAGTTGTGACACCGTGTACAAATAAAGAAAAATAGATTGGTGCTTCTTTCAGAAAAGAGTACTCCCTAGAAAAGTGCCAATATAAGCTACTATTATTTGATTAGAGGATTTGCTGCCGAGAAAGATCCGTCCATAGAGAGCGCCACACATCCCACTGGTGGTGGTGGATGCCAGTGCTTAGATGGAGCATGGTTGGTGTCGGTAATTTTTACTTGGCACACCTCACACTCTGCATATATGCCGGCTCCATCCGTACATTTGTGCAGTTCCACCAAAATGCTGCTGAATAACCCTATTTACACAGATAATGAAAAAGCGTGATTACCTTATAGTGGCACTAGTTGATGAAACATACACTAATAAATTTAAGAAAATATTGCGATAGTATCATAGTATGCCATGCTGCGAGAGCGAGATGGGCCCCGCGACGCCTCATATGGTAGACCTCATACTGGAAATCGACCCAATTCTCCCTGATACACCTTCTGCCAGTGATGAATATCAGTGTACATCGGTAGTACAAGGAGGGGCCTTGAGACATTCCAATCTCTATTTTTGTGTAGATCAACTAAAATTAAGCACCCCAGTTTGCAGAAACACTTAAACATTAACAATGGGACTAGTTGATGAAACATATACTAACAAAGAGAAGCACTTTCTTTATCTACATTGGAAATGAAATGATAGAGAGGACACTCGCTCTATTTTAACTATATTATTACTTCATTTTATCAGTGGCACAAGGGTCGAGCAAGTGGCAAGCAAGGTATACCGTGCGTCGAAAGGATGGAGGCCGGGGGTGCTTAGACTGGGATGTTGAAGCTGGCTCTTTCAGTCCCTATCTTCCCGCCTGATGTTTCTGCGGTAGCATTTGGGTTTTAATCCAAACTTGGTCGAGTTGGTGCTGCGTCCCCCTACCTGCCTAGCTTATGTGGCGAACTTGTCTCCTGCTAGTACTCAGTCCGTTCTAGTAGTAGTTGCATAACTGTCCGTTTACACTGAGATGTTGTCGGATAATGGTTCCCTGTGGTTGGGTTTCTTTAATGAAATCAGAGGAAACCCCCTCTTTCGATATATAAAAAAATCAGCGCCACTAGCGGTGCCAAAACATTGCCTCAAATTAATAGTGCCACTAGATTAAGGTGCAAAATAATAACATTGCTGCTTTATCATGGCAGTGCCAAAACAGTAGCACAAGAGCAGACTCAACATGTAGGATCTGTGGCAAATGGTCCGACCAAAAAGGAACATACCTTGTGATGGAAACCATATCTATAGTCAACGCCATCGTAGAAGGGATGACACCAGTCACCAACATGGATGATTCAATTCATGAGACTTTTTTGTGCAGTTCACCTAAAATGAAGCAATGTCCCATGAGCTAGCAACTTCTTCTTCATTAGTTGCAATAAAATTGAGCAACATCAAGGTTGGTCGTGAAGCTCGTGGAATGTTTAACTATAATTTGGATATCATCTGCACAGTTCAACTAAGATCAAGCGTGAAATGTATATCTCTGTTTGCACAAAAAGGTGGAAAGGAGGGTGACTAACAAGTGATGAAACATACATCAAATGAAAAGAAGCATGTTCCTTATCTAAATGGTGATCCTATAAGGACAGTAGCAATTTCTAAAGCAGAAGCATTGCTAGATATTAGTGTGGGAATTAGGATTAACTATGACAACCGTTAAATGTGACATTACTTTAATGGTGCCATTGCTTCATTTTACCAGCAACATTACATTAACAGCTGCTAAAGAGTTAGTATTTGGGCACAGGAGAGTAGGCAGACCAGGGTAGTTGCATTTCTAACGAAAAGAAACAACTTATATTAATGGCAAATTTAGCAGGACATGAAAAACAGTGCCATTGATTCATATTACTGTAGGCATTACATTGAAAACAACATTGGTTTAACGAGTCCTTACTTTTAACAGTGTGACTGCTACACTTTACCAGTGGCATTACATAAGAGGGGCTCGAGGCAGCAAACATCAGAACAAGATATCTGGGTTGGTCCCATTTTTGTTCAGTATAGCCACCTTATACTATGTGAAGCTAAAAAATCTAGTGCTGGACATACTCTGTTGACTTATCCCCCAGTCCCCACTTTCTTTTCTTTTTCAACCAATAGATTGGTTTATATTGAGTCTGTACTACGTTCACTTTATTTCCCTATTAGACCAAGAGACCAGTTGGATAGCCAGTCTCTGCTACTTTTCACCCCCATTATTTCCTCTTTCGACCAAGTCCTAGATTCAGGTAACAAATCTTCCCCCACCCACCCCCTTTCTTCCCTGTTTGAACCAACTAGTACTAGATTCGACTGCATGAACTAGTTTTACCTCTTAATAGTAAAAAATTAGGTGGCTTTCGAATAGCCGATCGATCCTATCTATGAGGGGGCCTGAGAAAAAGTCAAAGATACAAATGCAACGACGTCAGGAGTTGGGGAAGTAGAGCAAGGCCGATTTCGAAGGAAGTTATACCTGAGGGTCACCGGGATGTCGCTAGGTGGGCGGTGGGAGGCTGGATCTGCCCACACTATGGCAGCGAGCAAGAAGGGGTTGGAGGCCCTCCCTAGACGGTGCTGCATGGGAGAGAATGACAAGGCACGCTGATCGGGACACGTCAGCAGTGGGTAAGAGCCGTCGCCGAGGACGACCGCATGAACATTGCACCTTCTCACCTTCCCCAGCGGAGAGGATCTAGCTGGATGTGTGACCAGCGGTGAGCAGAGAGAGGGTGTGGCCACCGCTGTCGTGTTTACATCTGGAGAGGACGAGACAGTGTGAAGAGAGCAACACTAGCAAGCAAGCACGGAGGCTCCTGCCTATATAGTGGAGTAGTTTTTTTTGGAGCTATGCCCTAGAGGCAATAATAAAATGGTTATTATTATATTTCCTTGTTCATGATAATTGTCTATTGTTCATGCTGTAATTGTATTAACCGGAAACCGTAATACATGTGTGAATACATAGACCACAAGATGTCCCTAGTAAGCCTCTAGTTGACTAGCTCATTGATCAATAGATGGTTATGATTTCCTAACCATGGACATTGGATGTCGTTGATAACGGGATCACATCATTAGGATAATGATGTGATGGACAAGACCCAATCCTAAGCATAGCACAAGATCGTGTAATTCGTTTGCTAGAGCTTTTCTAATGCCAAGTATCATTTCCTTAGACCATGAGATTGTGCAACTCCCGGATACCGTAGGAGTGCTTTGGGTGTATCAAACGTCACAACGTAATTGGGTGACTATAAAGGTGCACTACGGGTATCTCCGAAAGTGTCTACTGGGTTGGCACGAATCGAGACTGGGATTTGTCATTCCGTATGACGGAGAGGTATCTCTGGGCCCACTCGGTAATGCATCATCTTAATGAACTCAATGTGACTAAGGAGTTAGCCACGGGATCATGCGTTACAGAACGAGTAAAGAGACTTGTCGGTAATGAGATTGAACGAGGTATGGGGATACCGACGATCGAATCTCGGCCAAGTAACATACTGTTAGACAAAGGGAATTGTATACGGGATTAATTGAATCCCCAACATCGTGGTTCATCTGACGAGATCATCGTGGAACATGTGGGAACCAATATGGGTATCCAGATCCTGCTGTTGGTTATTGGCCGGAGAGGTATGTCGGTCATGTCTGCATGGTTCCCGAACTCGTAGGGTCAACAAACTTAAGCTTCGGTGACGCTAGAGTTGTAATGGGAATGGTATGTGGTTACCGAAGGTTGTTCAGAGTCCCGGATGAGATCCCGAACGAATGGTCCGGAGGTGAATATCGATATATTGGACGAAGGGTATTGGAGCCGGGAATTGTTCTTGGAGTACTGGGTGACAACCAGCGTGACCGAAAGGAGTTTCGGAGGCCCCGACAAGCGTTGGGGGGCCTTATGGGACAAGGGGAGGGGGCACATCCGCCCACTAAGGGGTTGTCCGCCCCTCCCACCCCATCTCACGTAACTTGGAGAGGTGGGGCCGCCTCCCCTAGGCCAGCAGCCCCTTCCGGCTTGGGGGCCAAGTTTCCTATGGGTGGGGGCGCCCAAACCCATCTAGGGTTTCCCCTGTGGCCGCCGCCCCTCCCCTAGGGAAACCCATCAAGTAAGGTACACATCAATAACATGTATATCACATATACCTTTGTTCACCTTGCCATCCTTCTTATCCGCCAAATACTTGGGGCAGTTCCGCTTCCAGTGACCAGTCTGCTTGCAATAGAAGCACTCAGTTTCAGGCTTAGGTCCAGGTTTGGGTTTCTTCTCTTGAGTAGCAACTTGCCTGCCGTTCTTTTTGAAGTTCCCCTTTTTCTTCCCTTTGCCCTTTTTCTTGAAACTAGTGGTCTTGTTGACCATCAACACTTGATGCTCCTTCTTGATTTCTACCTCCGCAGCTTTCAGCATTGCGAAGAGCTCGGGAATAGTCTTGTTCATCCCTTGCATATTATAGTTCATCATGAAGCTCTTGTAGCTTGGTGGCAGTGATTGAAGAATTCTGTCAATGACGCAATCATCTGGAAGATTAACTCCCAATTGAATCAAGTGATTATTATACCCAGACATTTTGAGTATATGCTCACTGACAGAACTGTTCTCCTCCATCTTGCAGCTATAGAACTTATTGGAGACTTCATATCTCTCAATCCGGGCATTTGTTTGAAATATTAACTTCAACTCCTGGAACATCTCATATGCTCCATGACGTTCAAAACGTCGTTGAAGTCCTGATTCTAAGCCGTAAAGCATGGCACACTGAACTATCGAGTAGTCATCAGCTTTGCTCTGCCAGACGTTCATAACATCCGGCGTTGCTCCTGCAGCAGGCCTGGCACCCAGCGGTGCTTCCAGGATGTAATTCTTCTGTGCAGCAATGAGGATAATCCTCAAGTTATGGACCCAGTCCGTGTAATTGCTACCATCATCTTTCAACTTTGCTTTCTCAAGGAATGCATTAAAATTCAACGGAACAACAACACGATCCATCTATCTACAACCAAACATAAACAAGCAAGATACTAATCAGGTACTAAGTTTCATGATAAATTTAAGTTCAGTTAATCAAATTAATTAAAGAACTCCCACTTAGATAGACATCCCTCTAATCCTCTAAGTGATTACGTGATCCAAATCAACTAAACCATAACCGATCATCACGTGAGATGGAGTAGTTTTCAATGGTGAACATCGTTATGTTGATCATATCTACTATATGATTCACGCTCGACCTTTCGGTCTCCGTGTTCCGAGGCCATATCTGTATATGCTTGGCTCGTCAAGTATAACCTGAGTATTCCGCGTGTGCAACTGTTTTGCACCCGTTGTATTTGAACGTAGAACTTATCACACCCGATCATCACGTGGTGTCTCAGCACGAAGAACTTTCGCAACGGTGCATACTCAGGGAGAACACTTCTTGATAATTTAGTGAGAGATCATCTTATAATGCTACCGTCAATCAAAGCAAGATAAGATGCATAAAAGGATAAACATCACATGCAATCAATATAAGTGATATGATATGGCCATCATCATCTCGTGCTTGTGATCTCCATCTTCGAAGCACCGTCGTGATCACCATCGTCACCGGCGTGACACCTTGATCTCCATCGTAGCATCGTTGTCGTCTCGCCAAGTTTATGCTTCTACGACTATCGCTACCGCTTAGTGATAAAAGTAAAGCATTACATCGCAATTGCATTGCATACAATAAAACGACAACCATATGGCTCCTGCCAGTTGCCGATAACTCAGTTACAAAACATGATCATCTCATACAATAAAATTCAGCATCATGCCTTGACCATATCACATCACAACATGCCCTACAAAAACAAGTTAGACGTCCTCTACTTTGTTGTTGCAAGTTTTACGTGGCTGCTACGGGCTTAAGCAAGAACCAATCTCACCTACGCATCAAAACCACAACGATAGTTTGTCAAATAGACTCCGTTTTAACCTTCGCAAGGACCGGGTGTAGCCACACTTGGTTCAACTAAAGTTGGAGAGACTGTCGCCCGCAAGCCACCTATGTGCAAAGCACGTCGGGGGAACCGGTCTCGCGTAAGCGTACGCGTAATGTTGGTCCAGGTCGTCTCGTCCAACAATGCCGCCGAACCAAAGTATGACATGCTGGTAGGTAGTATGACTTATATCGCCCACAACTCACTTGTGTTCTACTCGTGCATATAACATCAACATAAATAACCTAGGCTCGGATGCCACTGTTGGGTTTCGTAGTAATTTCAAAAAATTTCCTACGCACACGCAAGATCATGTGATGCATAGCAACGAGAGGGGAGAGTGTTGTCTACGTACCCACACAGACCGACTGCGGAAGCGTTGACGCAACGTAGAGGAAGTAGTTGTACGTCTTCACGATCCAACCGATCAAGTACCGAAACTACGACACCTCCGAGTTCGAGCACACGTTCAGCTCGATGACGATCCCCGGACTCCGATCCAGCAAAGTGTTGGGGAAGAGTTCCGTCAGCACGACGGCGTGGTGACGATCTTGATGCACTACAGCAGCAGGGCTACGCCTAAACTCCGCTACAGTATTATCGAGGAATATGGTGGCTGGGGGCACCGCACACGGCTAAGGAATAGATCACGTGGATCAACTTGTGTGTTCTAGGGTGCCTCTGCCTCAGTATATAAAGGACTAGAGGGGGAAGGCTGGCCGGCCAAGGTGTGGCGCGCCAGGAGAGTCCTACTCCCTCTGGGAGTAGGATTCCCCCCCAATCCTTGTTGGAATAGGATTTGCGGAGGGGGAAAAGAGAGGGAGGGGGCCGGCCACCTCTCCTAGTCCTAATAGGACTAGGGGAAGGGGGAGGCGCGCAGCCCATGTAGGGCTGCCTCTTCTCTTTTCCACTAAGGCCCATCATGGCCCATTTAGCTCCCGGGGGGTTCCGGTAACCTTCCCGGTACTCCGGTAAAATCCCGATTTCACCCGGAACACTTCCGTTATCCAAACATTGGCTTCCAATATATCAATCTTTATGTCTTGACCATTTCGAGACTCCTCGTCATGTCCGTGATCACATCCGGGACTCCGAGCAAACTTCGGTACATCAAAATGCATAAACTCATAATATAACTGTCATCGTAACCTTAAGCGTGCGGACCCTACGGGTTCGAGAACAATGTAGACATGACCGAGACACGTCTCCGGTCAATAACCAATAGCGGGACCTGGATGCCCATATTGGCTCCTACATATTCTATGAAGATCTTTATCAGTCAGACCGCATAACAACATACGTTGCTCCCTTTGTCATCGGTATGTTACTTACCCGAGATTCGATTGACGGTATTCCTATACCTAGTTCAATCTCGTTACCGGCAAGTCTCTTTACTCGTTCTGTAATACATCATCCCGCAACTAACTCATTTAGTTGCAATGCTTGCAAGGCTTAAGTGATGTGCATTACCGAGAGGGCCCAGAGATACCTCTCCGACAATCGGAGTGACAAATCCTAATCTCGAAATACGCCAACCCAACATGTACCTTTGGAGACACCTGTAATGCTCCTTTATAATCACCCAGTTACGTTGTGACGTTTGGTAGCACCCAAAGTGTTCCTCCAGTAAACGGGAGTTGCATAATCTCATAGTTATAGGAACATGTATAAGTCATGAAGAAAGCAATAGCAACATACTAAACGATCGGGTGCTAAGCTAATGGAATGGGTCATGTCAATCAGATCATTCTCTTAATGATGTGATCCCGTTAATCAAATAACAACTCATTGTTCATGGTTAGGAAACATAACCATCTTTGATTAACGAGCTAGTCAAGTAGAGGCATACTAGTGACACTTTGTTTGTCTATGTATTCACACATGTATTATGTTTCCGGTTAATACAATTCTAGCATGAATAATAAACATTCATCATGATTATAAGGAAATAAATAATAACTTTATTATTGCCTCTAGGGCATATTTCCTTCAGAAGTAATAGTTGGCGAGACAACTTCATGAAGACACGATGATGAAGATCATGATGATGGCGATCATGGTGTCATGCCGGTGATGATGGTGATCATGCCGCGCCTCGAAGATGGAGATCAAAGGCGCAATATGATATTGGCCATATCATGTCACTTTATGATTTGCATGTGATGTTTATCATGTTTACATCTTGTTTTCTTAGAACGACGGTAGCATAAATAAGATGATCCCTCACTAAAATTTCAAGAAATGTGCCCCCCCCTAAGTGCACCGTTGTGAAGGTTTGTTGTTTGGAAGCACCACGTGATGATCGGGTGTGATAGATTCTAACATTCACATACAACAGGTGTAAGCAAGATTTACACATGCGAAACACTTAGATTGACATGATGAGCCTAGCATGTACAGTCATGGCCTCGGAACACGAGAGACCAAAAGGTCGAACATGAGTCATATAGTAGATGCAATCAACATGGAGATGTTCACCATTGATGACTAGACCGTCTCACGTGATGACCGGACACGACCTAGTCGATTTGCATCATGTATCACTTAGATAACCAGAGGGATGTCTATTTGAGTGGGAGTTCATTAAATAACTTGATTAGATGAACTTAATTATCATGAACTTAGTCTAAAATTGTCTTTACAATCTATCTTGTAGATCCAATGGCCCATGCTAATGTTGCCCTCGACTTCAACACGTTCCTAGGGAAAACCAAGCTGAAAGACGATGGAAGCAACTATACGTACTGGGTCCGTAACTTGAGGATCATCCTCATAGCTTCCAAGAAAGCATATGTCCTTGAAGCACCGTTAGGTAACGCACCCATTTTCCCAACAACTCAAGACGTTGTGAATGCCTGGCAATAGCGTAGTGATGATTACTCCCTGGTTCAGTGCGTCATGCTTTACAGCTTAGAATCGGGGCTCCAAAAGCGTTTTGAGCAGCACAAAGCATATGAGATGTTCCAAGAGCTGAAAATGGTTTTCCAAGCTCATGTCCGGGTCGAGAGATATGAAGTCTCTGACAAGTTCTACAGTTGTAAGATGGAGGAAAACATTTCTGTCAGTGAGCATATACTCAAAATGTCTGGGTTGCACAACCGCTTGTCTCAGCTGAGAGTTAATCTTCCAGATGACTCGGTCATTGATAGAATGTTCCAGTCGCTCCCACCTAGCTACAAGAGCTTTGTGATGAACTACAATATGCAATCCATTCCTGAGTTATATTCGATGTTGAAATTAGCGGAGGTGGAGATCAAAAAGGAACACCAATTATTGATGGTGAATAAGACTACTAGTTTCAAGAAAGGCAAGTGTAAGAAGAACTTCAAGAAGGACGGCAAGGGAGTTGTCGTGCCCGGTAAATCAGTTGTCGGGAAGAAGCCAAAGAATGGACCCAAGCCCGAGACTGAGTGCTTTTATTGCAAGGGAAATGGTCATTGGAAGCGGAACTGCCCCAAGTACTTAGCGGATAAGAAGGCCGACAATGCCAAAGGTATATATGATATACATGTTATTGATGTGTACCTTACCAGCGCTCGTAGTAGCTCCTGGGTATTTGATACCGGTGTGGTTGCTCACATTTGTAACTCAAAACAGGAGTTGCAGAATAAAGCGGAGACTGGCGAAGGATGAGGTGACGATGCGTGTCGGGAATGGTTCCAAGGTTGATGTGATCGCCGTCGGCACGCTACCTCTACATCTACCTTCAAGATTAGTTTTCAACCTCAATAATTGTTATTTAGTACCAACTTTGAGCATGAACATTGTATCATGATCTCGTTTGATGCGAGATGGCTACTCATTTAAATCCGAGAATAATGGTTGTTCTATTTATATAAGAGATATGTTTTATGGTCATGCCCCGCTGGTCAATGGTTTATTTTTATTTAATATCGAACATGATGTTACACATATTCATAGTGTGAATGCCAAGAGATGTAAGGTTGATAATGATAGTCCCACATACTTGTGGCACTGCCGCCTTGGTCATATTGGTGTCAAACGCATGAAGAAACTCCCTGCGGGTGGACTTTTGGAGTCTCTTGATTATGAATCATTAGACACGTGCAAACCATGCCTCATGGGCAAAATGACCAAGACTCCGTTTTCCAGAACAATGGAGTGAGCAACCAACTTGTTGGAGATAATACATACTGATGTATGCAGTCCAATGAGCATTGAGGCTCGCGGTGACTATCGTTATGTTCTCACCTGATGATTTAACTAGATATGGGTATGTCTACCTAATGAAACACAAGTCTGAAACCTTTGGAAAGTTCAAGGAATTTCAGAGCGAGGCAGAGAATCAACGTGACAGGAAAATAAAGTTCTTACGATCAGATCATGGAGGAGAATATTTGAGTCACGAGTTTGGCACGCACTTAAGGAAATGTGGAATTGTTTCACAACTCACGCCGCCTGGAACACCTCAGCGTAATGGTGTGTCCAAACATCGTAATAGCACTTGATTGGATATGGTGCGATCTATGATGACTCTTACCGATCTACTGCTATCATTTTGGGGTTATGCTTTAGAGACTGCCGCATTCACTTTAAATAGGGCACCGTCTAAATCCGTTGAGACGACACCGTATGAATTATGGTTTGGGAAGAAACCTAAGCTGTCGTTTCTGAAAGTTTGGGATGCGATGCTTATGTCAAGAAACTTCAACCTAAAAAGCTCGAACCCAAATCGGAAAAGTGCGCCTTCATAGGATACCCTAAGGAAACTATTGGGTATACCTTCTACCTCAGATTCGAAGGCAAGATCTTTGTTGCCTAGAATGGATCCTTTCTGGAGAAAGAGTTTCTCTTAAAAGAAGTAAGTGGGAGGAAAGTAGAACTTGATGAGGTACCCCCTCTTGAACCAGAGAGTAGCGCAGCACAAGAAAAATTTTCTGTGGTGCCTTCACCGACTAGATAGGACGTTAATGATGATGATTATGAAACTTCGGATCAAGTTGCTATTGAACTTCGTAGGTCCACGAGGACACGTTCCGCACCAGAGTGGTACGGCAACCCTGTCCTAGAAATCATGTTGTTAGACAACGGTGAACCTTTGAACTATGAAGAAGCGATGACGGGCCGAAATTCCAACAAATGGCTTGAAGCCATGAAATCCGAGATAGGATCCATGTATGAGAACAAAGTATGGACTTTGGTGGACTTGCCCGATGATCGGCATGCCATAGAGAATAAGTGGATCTTTAAGAAGAAGATTAACGCGGATGGAAATGTGACTGTCTATAAGGATCGGCTTGTCGGTAAGGGTTATGGACAAGTTTAAGGAGTTGACTACGATGAGACCTTCTCACCCGTGGTGAAGCTGAAGTCTGTCTGAATCATGTTAGAAATTGCCGCATTCCATGATATGGCAAATGGACGTCAAAATGACATTCCTTAACGGTTTCCTTAAGGAAGAATTGTATATGATGCAGCCGGAAGGTTTTGTCGATCCTAAGAATGCTGACAAGGTATGCAAGCTCCAGTACTATCGCTCGTCTCTCTCTTCTATTAACTCAGCCGACTTGCGGGGCCGCGGAGTGTGCCTATGGTCGTTCCTCAATTGCGGTCCCACATGTGTGTGCAAATGCAATATGACATGCGTTCCATTCATGGAGCGGCGTGCCAGAGCGACCGACCATCAGGGGTGCGACGCGAACGCGATGGGCGTCCTGTATACAAGTGTACCGCCATTTTCTTGAGGCTTTGCTCCATGGCGCAATCCATGGATACAAAATTTTAAAAATCGAGGGCGGGGCTTTTCCCATGCGGTAGGCGGGGCAGTTCTGCCTAGTTGGTTCGACAGAGAGGCGAGAAGGTGAGGGAGTAGGCTGCTGCAAATGTAGGGATGTGTGATTTGATGGCTAGTTACTACTAGACAGGTGGGGCCCTGTGATTTGACTTGCCATTATCATTTTGACTGTGGCACTACGACGTGCGTGAGTCTCCCGATTCCTGATCACCTCCATGGTATACAGGTGCCAAGTACTGTACTCCTTACTCCTTTTGGCAAATACAATAAATACTACTCCCTCTCTCTCAGTTTACAAGGCGTGCATGTACCCCTAGGTCATCAATTTGACCAACCTTCATATACTTCAGATGTTCTATTTTCAAACACTATAATTTTTGTGTTATATAGTTTATATTACGGTGATAAAATTGACAACATAGGTATACACGCAGGACTTGTAAACTGAAATGGAGGGATTACGAAGAAAGAGATAGAGAGAAGTAAAAAATACTCTTATAGCCAACCTTACAGCTAACCTTGTTGTATGAGTGACTAAGTGATGACTATGTATGACATGCCAACATCAGATAGCCTTACGCACCTGGACGGAGGAAGTAGTTTCATGCATGCGAAGTAGGCAAAAAAATGCTCATCTATAGCCGTCTGAAATCTCCAAGGGCGCGACTGATGACCCAACGAGGAGCAGAAGGAAATGACAAGTGGTTTTCAGGAAGGTAATGTCTGCAAGCACTGAAATTATAAGTAATGAGTAGTTTGATAACAAGATAATTTGTAACGAGCAAGTAACAATAGTGGTAATAAAAGTGCAGCATGGTAGCCCAATCCTTTTCAGGCAAAGGACAGGCCAAAATGGTCTCTTATAATAAGCAAAGTGTTCTTGAGGATACACGGGAATTTCATCTAGTCACTTTCATCATGTTGGTTTGATTTGTGTTCGCTACTTTGATAATTTGATATGTGGGTGGACCGGTGCTTAGGTGCTGATCTTACTTGAACGAACCTCCTACTTATGATTAACCCCCTCACAAGCATCCGCAACTACGAAAAAGTATTAAGAATAAATTCTAACCATAGCATTAAACTTTTGGATCCAATCGGTCCCTTACGGAATAGCGCATAAACTAGGGTTTAAGCTTCTGTCATTCTCGCAACCCATCATCTAATAACTACTCCATAATGCATTCCCTTAGGCCCAAATATGGTGAAGTGTCATGTAGTCGACGTTCAGATGCCACCACTAAGGGAATCACAACATACATACTATCAAAATATCGAACACATATCAAGTTCACATGATTACTTGCAACAAGATTTCTCTCATGACCTCAAGAACTAAAGTAACCACTCGCAAATGATAATCATGCTCAAGATCAGAGGAGTTTTAAATAGCATATTAGATCTGAACATATAATCTTCCACGAAATAAACCATATAGTAATCAACTACAAGATGTAATCAACACTACTAGTCACCCACACGCACCAATCAATAGTTCTGGTACAAAGATTAAACACAAGAGATGAACTAGGGGTTGAGAGGAGATGGTGTTGTGCAAGATGTTGATGGAGATTGCCCTCCCCAAGATGGGAGAGTTGTTGGTGATGGTGATGATGATGATTTCCCCTCCCGGGAGGGAAGTTCCCCCAGCGGAATCGCTCCGTCGGAGGGTAAAAGTGCTCTTGCCCAAGTTTCGCCTCGAGACGGCGGCGCTTCGTCCTGAAAGTCCTCTACTTATTTTTTCTAGGTCAAAGTGACGTATATACCAAAAGATGGGCACTGGAGGTGGGCTGGGCTGAGCACAACCCACCAGGGTGCGCTTGGGCTCCTTGGCGCGCCCAGGTGGGTTGTGCCCACCTGGTGGGCCCCCTCTGGTACTTATTGACTCCAATAATTTTTATATATTCCATAAAAATTCCTCGTGAAGTTTCAGCTCATTTGGAGTTATGCAGAATAGGTAGCCTGACGTAGCTTATTCAGGTCGAGATTTCCAGCTGCCAGAATTCTCCCTTTTTGTGTGAACCTTGCATATTATGAGAGAAAAGGCATTAGAATTACTCCAAAAAGCATTATTATGCATTAAAACATTATAAATAATAGTAGGAAAACATGATGCAAAATGGACGTATCAGCGACTGCGCGAGTGAGGCGACTGTAACACCCTCGATGCGACTATAGCTCCCACGTGTCGAGGCACGACTTAGAGGCATAATCGCATTGAAGGCATATGTCGCAAGTTAGGCAATCTTCACAACATCCCATGAAATATAAATAATAAAGGGGAGATAGCATAGTTGGCTTACACTCGCCACGTCAATCAAGTACATAAATAGCATTACAACATTCAAACACTCATGGCCCGACTACGGCGCCAAAATAAAAGATAACCCAACATGCGACACGGTCCCGATCACCCCAACTGGGCACCACTACTGATCATCAGGAAAAGAAACATAGTATCGTTGAGAGTCCTCGTCGAACTCCCACTTGAGCTCAAGCGCGCCATCTGGAGCGGAATCATCAGGCCCTGCATCCGGTTTGGAAGTAATCTGTGAGCCACAGGGACTCAGCAATCTCGCACCCTCGCGATCAAGACTATTTAAGCTTAATAGGTAAGGCAAGGAAAATATGTGGAGCTGCAGCAAGCGACTAGCATATATGGTGGCTAACCTGTTCGCAAAAGAGAGAGCGAGGAGAGGAGGCAAAGCGCGAGCGAGAAACTAGAGGACAACCTGCGCAAGCATTACTCCAACACCGTGTTCACTTCCTGGACTCCGCCGAGAAGAGACCATCATGGCAACTCACACAGTTGATTCATTTTAAATAAATTAAGGTTCAAGTCATCTACAACCGGACATTAACAAATTCCCATCTGCCCATAACCGTGGGCACGGCTTTCGAAAGTTCAAATCCCTGCAGGGGAGTCCCAACTTAGCCCATGACAAGCTCTCACGGTCAACGAAGGAATAGAACTCCTCCCGAGACGTTCCGATCAGACTCGGTATCTCGGTTCTTCAAGACACTTCGACATGTTAAAACAAATCCAGCAACACCGCCCGAATGTGCCGACAAATCCCGATAGGAGCTGCACATATCTCGTTCTCAGGGCACACTCAGATGAGACTAGCTACGAGTAAAACCAACCCTCAAGTTTCCCCGAGGTGGCCCCGCAGGCAGCTCAGTCGGACCAACACTCAGAGGAGCACTGGCCCAGGGGGGTTTAAAATAAGATGACCCTCGGGCTCCGGAAACCCAAGAGAAAAAAAGGCTAGGTGGCAAATGGTAAAACCAAGGTTGGGCATTGCTGGAAAAGCTTTATTCAAGGCGAACTATCAAGGGGTTCCCATTATAACCCAACCGCGTAAGGAACGCAAAATCTGGGAACATAACACCGATATGACGGAAACTAGGGCGGCAAGAGTGGAACAAAACACTAGGCGAGAGGCCGAGCCTTCCACCCTTTACCAAGTATATAGATGCATTAAGATAACATTGCAATACAATGATATCCCAACAAGTAAATAATGTTCCAACAAGGAACGGTCTCCAATCTTCACCTGCAACTAGCAACGCTATAAGAGGGGCTGAGCAAAGCGGTAACATAGCCAATCAACGGTTTGCTAGGACATGGTGGGTTAGAGGTTTGACATGGAAATTTTGGAGGCTTGAAAGCAAGTGGTAGGCATCATAGCATGGCATAGCAAAAGAGCGAGCAATCTAGCAAAGCAAAGATAGTAGTGATTTCGAGGGTATGATCATCTTGCCTGCAAAGTTGTCAGAGTTGACTGGATCCTCGAAAGCAAACTCAACGGGCTCCTCGTTAGCGAACTCGTCTCCCGGCTCTACCCAAACAAGACAAATAAGCAAACGGAACACAATCAACCATGTGCAAGGATCAAACAATATGATACAAAGATGGTATGCTATGCGGGATGCAGTATGTGATGCATATGCCAGATTTGACAAAGAATGAAAGAACCTGGCCTCAACTTGGAAATCCAAGTGTGCCACTGGAAATAAGAGATGAAATCGCTTGAAAACGATATAAGGAATGCCGGAATCGGAGTTACGGTTTGGAAATGGCAAGCGATTCAAATATGACACCGGTCTGCGATTTACAGCAAGTAGCCATCTAAATGCAACAAGATGAACATGCTACAGGACCCAAACATGACAAAAAAATACATGGCAGGGATGCATTCAAGATGCTTAACAAAAGTCTAGCACTGATCTACGGCCAATTCATCCATTAACATGTTCAAACAAGCATGGCAAAAATGCATATGGTAAACAGATTTCAGACTTAGTGAAATTAACACTTGTCTGGTATTTCAGATCAGATAGCACTCTTCGGAGCATGAAAACAATATACTAAAGGATCTGAACATGGCAAAGTAAAGCATGGCATGGAGCTACTCAAAGAGCTTAACTAAAGTCCCTTAGTGACCTTGAGCCAAAAGGGATGAGAAAATACATTTGCAAGCATACGAACATGGAAAAAACATAATCAGTTTCCAGACTTAGTGAAAACTGGAGCATGCTGAAACAGATATCAAGTAGGCATGTTTACGAGCTCGATGTACTCACTACAGAGCAAGTCATGATAATCTAAGCATACACCCATCAAGAATACACAAAATTCAAGCTAGACATGGCAAGAACAATAACATAGCATGCACGGATCAACTACAACAACCTCGGCAAAATTGCTAACAAGTAGACAATCTGCCGAGATTCACAAAGTAGCAAAAGTAGAGCTCGATTGACTCAAGCTAGGGTGCTCCATAATTGCAAACAAAGACATGGATGGATAGACCACTACAATATTAACAAAACATCCTTACTGATCATCCTCAAAAGAGGCACGGATCACTAGGAAACAACATGCACATATGGCCATATGAGATAAACAGCTCAAGGACTTAGTGGAAATGCTAAGTCCCTGAAATCAGCATTAACAAATGCCTCACTTTGCAAGCTTGTGCTAGTCACCACACACATCACAAAAATATATGGGTTGCACCTCTGGAAAGATGGCAAAACCCTTAACAAAACACATGTAGAGCTCATGGGCATATCATGCACACATTAATCATGGCAAAAATGACAAATATCTAAATGGAGCAGTAGATCTGACAATTATCTCAAGTAGCACTGTTCTAACAACATTTCGGGCATCAAGATGAACTCAAATGAAAATGATGCAATGAGATGAAATGATGTGCTCTCTGAGGCGAACATTTTGATATGCTATATGCCCAAAACGGAGCTATGGATGCGGAGTTACGATGCGATGAACAGGAGCAAATAATCTGCAGACTTAGAAAATAAAAGGGAGTCAACCCTTAGGGTTTCCTGTAGCAAGGTCAGATCTGGATCGCGGCGCATGGGAACCGAGGTCGCCGGAACAGTACACCGGAGGTCGCCGGAGAAGCTGCGAGGACGGCGGCGCGGTGGCCGGAGGAGGCGGATCCGGCCGCGGGGACGTGCGGCGGCGCGGCGATCGCCGGAGGGAGGTGCGGCGCCGCGGACTTGAGGCGGCGGTGGGCGAGGTCGCCGGACGCCGGCCTCGGGCGGCGCGCGCTCCGGCGCGGCAGCGGATTGCGGCGGCGGGGCGAGCTGGGAGGCGGCGGGGCGCGCGAAGGGGCGGCGCGGCGACTCGGGCCCTCGGGGGCCGGCTGCGGGCTGGGCGGGCCGCGGCAGTGGGAGGAGGCGGCCGGCCACGTGGCGGCTCCTGAGTGGCCGGGCGCGGCGGCGCGGGCGTGTCCGGCCGGACTGTAGGATCGAAAGTATGTCTAGAGGGGGGTGATTAGACTACTTGACCAAATAAAAACTTAACCTTTTCCCAATTTTAGTTCTTGGCAGATTTTAGCTATTTTAGGACAAGTCAAGCAATCATCACACAATTCAAGCAAGCATGCAAAGAGTATATTGGCAGCGGAAAGTAAAGCATGCAACTTGCAAGAATGTAAAGGGAAGGGTTTGGAGAATTCAAACGCAATTGGAGACACGGATGTTTTTCCCGTGGTTCGGATAGGTGGTGCTATCCTACATCCACGTTGATGGAGACTTCAACCCACAAAGGGTAACGGTTGCGAGAGTCCACGGAGGGCTCCACCCACAAAGGGTAACGGTTGCGCGAGTCCACACAGGGCTCCACCCACGAAGGGTCCACGAAGAAGCAACCACCCATAAAGGGTCCACGAAGAAGCAACCTTGTCTATCCCACCATGGCCATCGCCCACACAGGACTTGCCTCACTAGCGGTAGATCTTCACGAAGTAGGTGATCTCCTTGCCCTTACAAACTCCTTGGTTCAACTCCACAATCTTGTCGGAGGCTCCCAAGTGACACCTAGCCAATCTAGGAGACACCACTCTCCAAGAAGTAACAAATGGTGTGTAGGTAATGAACTCCTTGCTCTTGTGCTTCAAACGATAGTCTCCCCAACACTCAACTCTCTCTCATAGGATTTGGATTTTGTGGAAAGAAGATTTGAGTGGAAAGCAACTTGGAGAGGCTAGAGATCAAGATTCATATGGTAGGAATGGAATATCTTGGTCTCAACACATGAGTAGGTGGTTCTCTCTCAGAACATATGAGTTGGAATGGTGTATGTGTTCTGATGGCTCTCTCTTCGAATGAAGAGGAGGTGGAGGGGTATATATAGCCTCCACACAAAATCCAACCGTTACACACAGTTTTCCAATCTCGGTGGGACCGAATCAACAAACTCGGTCGGACCAAAAGTGTAAACCTAGTGACCGTTAGAGATTTTCGGTGGGACTGACATGCAACTCGGTAGGACTGATATGGTTAGGGTTTGGGCATAACGTAATCTCGGTGAGACCGATTACACAAACTCGGTGAGACCGAATTTGGTAATTAGCTAACCAGAGAGTTGGTCAGGCAAACTCGGTGGGACCGATTTGCTCTTTCGGTGAGACCGAAAAGTTACAAAGGGGAAACACTGAATTTACATTGCAATCTCGGTGGGACCGATTCACTCTTTCGGTGAGACCGAAAAGTTACGAAAGGGAGACAGAGAGTTTGCAATCCCATCTCGGTGAGACCGAGATCCCTATCGGTAGAACCGAATTGCTAGGGTTTGGCAGTGGCTTATGACAAGTGAAACTCGGTGGCACCGGATAGGAAGAATCGGTAGGACCGAGTTTGGCTTAGGGTTTAGGTCATATGTGGATATGGGAAAGTAGTTGAGGGTTTTGGAGCATATCACTAAGCACATGAAGCAAGAGGCTCATTAAGCAACACCTCATCCCTCCTTGATAGTATTGGCTTTTCCTAAAGACTCAATGTGATCTTGGATCACTAAAATATAAAATGAAGAGTCTTGAGCTTTTGAGCTTGAGCCAATCCTTTGTCCTTAGCATTTTGAGGGTTCCACTTTCACATCCATGCCATGCCAATCATTGAGCTTTCCTGAAATAATCATCTTGGAATAGCATTAGCTCAATGAGCTATATGTTGTTATGAATTACCAAAACCACCTAGGGATAGTTGCACTTTCAATCTCCCCCTTTTTGGTAATTGATGACAACATATAGATCAAAGCTTCGACAAATGATAATAAGCATGAAATATATCGTCGCTTTGAGAAGTATGTGATAAGTAAGATCTCCCCCTAAGTTTGTGCATATTTAAAATTTTCGTTGGACTACAAATGCACAAGGAGTTAGAGTCATGGGTTACTCTTCCATGTCACATACATCTTGGTGGAGCGCTTAAAATGATAAGAATGAAATACATGCACTCATCACCAAGAATAGTGAATGATCACATAAGATAGATAAGATAATAGCATTAAGCAAGCATTAAGTGTAGCTTATGATCAAACACATGATCATCAATGTCTCACAAGCAATGACATAGTATCTCAAGCACTCAAAAGCAAAAAAGTTCGAAAAACCACCAAATAAAGCAAGAGAGAAAAAAAACACACACTCTCCCTCGAAGCCTATGATCTATACATCTTCTCCCCCTTTGGCAACAAGTTACCAAAAAGTTCCTAGAAAATGCATAGTGCTAGATCGACGCTCAGGCTTGATCTTCTGGTGGTGGTGGAGTCCGGATCACTCCAAGGACGAAGGCTTCTGTAGATGCTGAAGTAGACGCTGGAGTTGGAGCTGAAGTAGATGCTGGAGCTGGTGGAACTGAAGTTGTAGCTGGTGCAGAAGTGGTGGCTCTTGTGTCAGCAACTGGCATGACAGACGACCTCAGACCTCGTGGCACTCTGGCAAAGGCATGAGTGGTAGTCCTGCCTCTCCTCTCCTGCATGTCATCCTGGAGCTGCTCCACTGCAGTCCGAATCTCTGTCACCTTGACATCCAAGTCATAGAACTTTTGTTCCATGATCCTCTCTAAGCTTGCCTGGTTCTGAGTTAGGGTGGCTAGTCCTTTCTCAATCCGCAGGGTGGATGCAATCAGGTAACCAAGCTGCTCTTGTTTGTTTTCAAGAAATACTCAGATGCCTCCTCTTGAGTTGGCATCTTGGCAGCTTTCTCCTTCCTTGCCTTCTCCTTCTTTGCTTGTGCTTGGGCAGATTGCTTGGGGTACTTCTGCTGCCATCATCTGAAGAGCTGGAGGGACTAGTGCCCTCACTCATCTTCACTTGCTGCTCTGACAAGTTCTGGCTGTCACTCTGATCAGACATGCTGCAAGCTCTGACTGCTGACCCTGTGAATAGTTTATAGATGAGGTAGAATAGATGAGCATCACAAAATGCAGAGATTTTTGCAAAATAATGATGCAAAAATTTAGTTTTAGTTTCCCACTGAAATCATCTCGGATCTACCGATTTTTAAACTCGGTGATACCGAAGCAGTTTTGGCACCTAAACTAGTGAACTCGGTCAGACCGAGTCACAGTTCGGTGGCACCGAGACTGCTAGGGTTTCACAGAGTTCCAAAATCGGTCACACCGATAAGTAATTCTCGGTCAGACCGAGTCTCACTTGTGCAATGGCATAAGCCAAATCGGTGGGACCGAGTTTTTCAACTCGGTGGGTCCGAGATGGTTTCGGCGGAAACCTAACCCTAAAATTTTCGAATCAAAGCTAATCTACGGGCGTATTGACTGGATAGGAGTGTTTCAATCGTGGAAAGAATCATGATGATCACAATGTGCTGAGAATTGGATTGGAGAATAGCACAAAGATCGAGTCCATACCCTAGCTCGGCGGAGACTCGCTACGGCGGCAACGGCGGGGCAGAATTCCCGTTGACGGCGACGGAGACCAGCGACTGGAGGCGGCTGGCGGCGAGAAGACGATCCAGAGACCACGATGGCAGAGCAGGCTATCGCGTGGGCGAAGGGGTTCGGAGAAATTTCCAAATTATGCCCGTGACTATATATAGCCCGACCCTGTCGGTGTGACCGAGTGGAACAACTCGGTGGCACCGAGATTCATAACTGCATGCAATTACTGAAACTCGGTGTGACCAAAATGTTCAAATCGGTTGCACCGAGATCGAAAACCTAGATCAACTTAATGATCTCGGTAGGACCGAAAGTGGGGTATCGGTCAGACCAAGAATCATAAAGAGGTTTTGGAAGTTTAAGTCTATGGCGAATCGGGGACTCCGAGCGCTCCTCACACAGAGTGGTTCGAATCTGACTTGATCAAATTTTGTGATGCAGCATGAATAGAGTTTGAGACGAGAAAAGCATAGATAGCTAGAGGAGGTTCTTAGGCATTCTTCTCCATCCACTTGGCAAAGGAAATAAACCCAAACGATCAAAACAACAAGTGGATGTCCTCGAATGAGTAAAATATGCAACCAGCATGCTCACACAATAAGATGGCAAATGAAATATGTGGCAAGGCATGCACAACCAATTCTAGCATCTATCAAGCAATTTGCGATGACAAGGTCATCTATATATGAGTATATTGACTTAGGAGTCAAGTGAGAACACTTGATCATAGGTCATACTCATCGTTTAAGCTCAAGTGGGGTTACCACTTTTACATAAAACATTGTTGTGTTCACATCTTTAGAGTTGCTTTAGCTCAAGTCTTAGAGTAAAGCTCCCCCTAGATGTGATATCCCCCCTTGGAGGGATGAACTAACCTTGGGTTTTGTCGATGATGACTTCATGTAGATGTTGAAGATGTGGATGCTCAATGTTGATGTAGATCACTTGGAGCTATCCATTTGTGTGAATTGCACTTTCAATACCTACATGGGTTAGTCCCACAAGGAACAAACAAGGATATCCATAGACATAGAGTGATGCACACACAAGATGATGTCCATGAAAACTTTTAGGTTACCTTGTTCCTTGTCTTACCAACAAGAGGGTTTGTGACTCCTTGAACTAGTGCAGGATGTGGAAGTTGATTGCACTTGTTCTTGCCAAAATGATAAGAGTGAAGTATGTTGGCGGAGTCACCCTCAAGGACTCTCTAGTTCTTCTTCTTTTGGATCCACATCATCTTGATGGGAATCCTTGGAGTTGTAGTCGTACTTGATGAAGTGGAACTTGAAGTAGTCTTGGGAATCCACTTGACTAAGGTCTTAGGAGCTTCTTCAAATGCGTCAATTTCCTCTTGAAGCTTGTCCTTGCCTTTTTGCTTGTAGTCTTGTGGTGGAAGATCATCTTGAGCTTGTGTCCCCTTGAAAGAAGTATCATACTTCTCTTGTTGAGGAACAAACTTTGTCTTGGGGTATTGATCTTCTTCCCACTCAACTCCATTGGCATTGAACTTTCGTTCAAAACCAACGCCTTGATTCTTCCGGTGCATTCCTTGCTTGCGCACAATTTCCTCGAATTGCTTGCTCCCGGCAAGGCTTTTGTACACTCCTTTCTCTATAATTCCCTTCAATAACCTATTTTCTTGCTCAAGTGTAACTTGGCTAAGAGAGTCATTAGTGGAATCAAGAGAACTACTAGAAGCAACAATATTGGATTTAGCATGATCATTGTTACTGCTAGAGGAAGAATCTTTCTTGTTCTTGTTACTAGACTTGACTTGAGGCATGTAAGTGGATAAGAGTAAACGCTTGGCAATGTAAGAAGAACTTTTCTTGCGGAGATCATCATTGATTGCTTTTAAGAACTCATGCTCTTTCTCAAGATTGAGCTTTTCAAAGCGTAATTTCTCATGAACTCTTAAAAGTTCTCGATGATCTTCGAAGATAGTTTCATGAGCTAACTTAAGAGTGTTTAGTTCTTTAGTTAGAGCCTCAATCTTTTCCTTATCATTGTCATTCATTTTATCTTGATTAGCATGATTAATTGACATTTCATCATAGTATTCATCACTAGAGTTTTCAATAAGCAAATCATCACCTAACAAGTCATCTTCATCACTATTGAAATCAACATACTCGGGGTGTGTTACCTTAGGACCTTTGGCCATGAAGCATCTTCCAATTCCTTCATTTGGTGAGTCAAATATGTCGTAGGAGTTGGTTGACACAAGTGCTAGACCGGCAACACCTTCATCTTGAGTATCTTCGGAGTCGGAGTGATAACTTCTCTCGGAGTGGCTGTCGGAGTCAGAGCCGGATACCCATTCACCAACATGAGCTTGATGTCTTCGTCTTGTGTAGCTCCTTGATGATTTTTCCTTCCTTTCCGAATCCTTGCTTCTCCATGAGTATCTTCGTTCATAACGATCATCTCTACTCCTTCTCTCTCTTGGTGGTGATTCTTTGCTTCTTCTTTTTGGAGAATCTTCTCTTCTCTTGTAGGGAGCCGTACACTCATTGGAATAGTGTCCGGGTCTTCCACAACTGTAGCAGTTTCGCTCTCGACTAGAACATCTTTTGTCATTGTAGGACCTTGACTTGAAGCTTCTATCTTTGCTTCTACTCTTGTAGAACTTGTTGAAGTTCTTCACCATTAAGCTCAATTCTTCATTGAAGTCTTGTTTCTCACTTGATGATGTAGGGGCTTCACATGAGGCTTTATAGGCACCACTTGATTTGCTGTGAAGTTCCTCTTTATCCTTAAGTGACATCTCATGAGCAACAATTCTTCCAATCACCTCTGTTGGCTTGAGATCTTTGTAATTGGGCATCATTTGGATCAATGTGCACACGGTATCATATTTTCCATCCAAGGCTCTTAGAATCTTCTTGATGATGAATCTATCGGTCATCTCTTCACTTCCTAAGCCGGAAATCTCATTTGTGATGAGAGCAAGCCTAGAGTACATTTCAGCGACACCTTCACCATCCTTCATCTTGAACTTGTCAAGTTGGCTTTCAAGAACATCCAACTTGGATTCCTTGACGGAGTCGGTACCTTCGTGCATATCAATCAAAGTGTCCCAAATTTCCTTCGCATTCTCAAGACGGCTGATTTTGTTGAATTCTTCGGGGCACAATCCGTTGAAGAGAATATCACAAGCTTGAGCATTGTATTGCAACATCTTCAACTCATCCGCGGTAGCTTCACGGTTTGGTTCTCTCCCATCAAAGAAGTCACCTTGCAAACCAACACACACAATAGCCCAAACGGCGGGGTTATGTCCAAGAATATGCATTTTCATTTTATGCTTCCAACTAGCAAAATTAGTACCATCAAAGTAGGGACCTCTACGGTGATAATTTCCCTCGCTAGACGCCATACTCTCCTAGGTTGTGAAACCAAGGCTATGACCACCAAAAGCTATGGAGATCAAAGCAAATGGAGACCAAAGCTCTGATACCACTTGTAGGATCGAAAGTATGTCTAGAGGGGGGTGATTAGACTACTTGACCAAATAAAAACTTAACCTTTTCCCAATTTTAGTTCTTGGCAGATTTTAGCTATTTTGGGACAAGTCAAGCAATCATCACACAATTCAAGCAAGCATGCAAAGAGTATATTGGCAGCGGAAAGTAAAGCATGCAACTTGCAAGAATGTAAAGGGAAGGGTTTGGAGAATTCAAACGCAATTGGAGACACGGATGTTTTTCCCGTGGTTCGGATAGGTGGTGCTATCCTACATCCACGTTGATGGAGACTTCAACCCACGAAGGGTAACGGTTGCGAGAGTCCACGGAGGGCTCCACCCACAAAGGGTAACGGTTGCGCGAGTCCACACAGGGCTCCACCCATGAAGGGTCCACGAAGAAGCAACCACCCACAAAGGGTCCACGAAGAAGCAACCTTGTCTATCCCACCATGGCCATCGCCCACACAGGACTTGCCTCACTAGCGGTAGATCTTCACGAAGTAGGCGATCTCCTTGCCCTTACAAACTCCTTGGTTCAACTCCACAATCTTGTCGGAGGCTCCCAAGTGACACCTAGCCAATCTAGGAGACACCACTCTCCAAGAAGTAACAAATGGTGTGTAGGTAATGAACTCCTTGCTCTTGTGCTTCAAATGATAGTCTCCCCAACACTCAACTCTCTCTCATAGGATTTGGATTTTGTGGAAAGAAGATTTGAGTGGAAAGCAACTTGGAGAGGCTAGAGATCAAGATTCATATGGTAGGAATGGAATATCTTGGTCTCAACACATGAGTAGGTGGTTCTCTCTCAGAACATATGAGTTGGAATGGTGTATGTGTTCTGATGGCTCTCTCTTCGAATGAAGAGGAGGTGGAGGGGTATATATAGCCTCCACACAAAATCCAACCGTTACACACAGTTTTCCAATATCGGTGGGACTGAATCAACAAACTCGGTCGGACCGAAAATGTAAACCTAGTGACCGTTAGAGATTTTCGGTGGGACTGACATGCAACTCGGTAGGACCGATATGGTTAGGGTTTGGGCATAACGTAATCTCGGTGAGACCGATTACACAAACTCGGTGAGACCGAATTTGGTAATTAGCTAACCAGAGAGTTGGTCAGGCAAACTCGGTGGGACCGATTTGTTCTTTTGGTGAGACCGAAAAGTTACAAAGGGGAAACATTGAATTTACATTGCAATCTCGGTGGGACCGATTCGCTCTTTCGGTGAGACCGAAAAGTTACGAAAGGGAAACAGAGAGTTTGCAATACCATCTCGGTGAGACCGAGATCCCTGTCAATAGAACTGAATTGCTAGGGTTTGGCAGTGGCTTATGACAAGTGAAACTCGATGGCGCCGGCTAGGAAGAATCGGTAGGACCGAGTTTGGCTTAGGGTTTAGGTCATATGTGGATATGGGAAAGTAGTTGAGGGTTTTGGAGCATATCACTAAGCACATGAAGCAAGAGGCTCATTAAGCAACACCTCATCCCTCCTTGATAGTATTGGCTTTTCCTAAAGACTCAATGTGATCTTGGATCACTAAAATATAAAATGAAGAGTCTTGAGCTTTTGAGCTTGAGCCAATCCTTTGTCCTTAGCATTTTGAGGGTTCCACTTTCACATCCATGCCATGCCAATCATTGAGCTTTCCTGAAATAATCATCTTGGAATAGCATTAGCTCAATGAGCTATATGTTGTTATGAATTACCAAAACCACCTAGGGATAGTTGCACTTTCACGGATGGACAATGTCCGGCGCGGCGGAGGAGATATTTTTTTAGGGTTTCGAGGAGGGGATCCGAGATTTGGAATGGGGGAGGTATATATAGGCATAGAGGGAGCTAGGAGAGTCCAAATGAGGTGCGGTTTTCGGCCACGCGATCGTGATCGAACGCTCTAGATGATGGAGAGGGTTTTGGTGGGTTTTGGGCCAAATTGGAGGGGTGTTGGGCTGCAACACACACGAGGCCTTTTTGGTCCCTCGGTTAACCGTTGGAGCATCAAACGAAGTCCAAATGGTACGAAACTTGACTGGCGGTCTACCGGTAGTAAACCAAGGCCGCTTGGCAAGTCTCGGTCCAATCCGGAAATTTTTAATCCCCACACATGAAAGAAAGGTAGAATTGACCACCGGAGGAGAACGAAGCGCCGGAATGCAAAACGGACAACGGGGAAAATGCTCGAATGCATGAGACAAACACGTATGCAAATGCGATGCACATGATGACATGATATGAGATGCATGACAACAATAACAACACACGGAGACAAAAATCCGAACCAGAGAAAATAAAATAACTTAAGGCCGGAAATGGCAAGAGTTGGAGTACATATTGGGTAAATTACATCCGGGGTGTTACAGCGACGGTCGTGGTAGGCGAGACCATGATACGGGCTGCTGACAACCCTTGGATGTGAGATCGAATGATCACATACTAAGTTGCTGAAAATTTGCAGAATAACCCTCCAGGATAGATATTCACCCATAGGTCTAGAATCACGCCATGTAACCGTTTGATCTCAGATCCAAGGGCTCTCGGAAGCCCGTATCATGGGAGCATGGAAATCTTTGTATCACATGTAATTTTGCCGACGCTTGACGTGCGAACACGAAGATGCATGAAGCCATTCAATTGGGCGTCTAGTAGACATGAAATCTAATTGACCCCCCATAGTACTGTGCATGAATCCATTTATCCACCGGGCAAGCCACTATACTGCCGTTCGCACGACCCACTCGGCATTTCTACAACCGGAAAACCGCTAGCAGTTCGCTCCTACTCGTCCCTGTCCGTCCTTTAACATTACGGCAGTTCGCTCCTAGTCGTCCCATCCTTTCACATTACAGTAGTGTTGGGGAACGTAGTAATTTCAAAAAAAATTCCTACGCACACGCAAGATCATGGTGATGCATAGGAACGAGAAGGGAGAGTATCGTCTATGTACCCTTGTAGACCATAAGCGGAAGCGTTATAAGAACGTGGTTGATGTAGTCATACGTCTTCATGATCCGACCGATCCAAGTACCAAACGTACGACACCTCCGAGTTCAGCACACGTTCAGCTCAGTGACGTCCCACGAACTCCGATCCAGCAGAGCTTCAAGGGAGAGTTCTGTCAGCACGACGGCGTGATGACGGTGATGATGATGCTACCGACGCAGGGCTTCGCCTAAGCACCGCTACGATATGACCGGGGTGGATTATGTTGGAGGAGGGCACCGCACACGGCTAAAAGATCAACTGATCAACTTGTGTGTCTCCACGGGGTGCCCCCTCCCCGTATATAAAGGAGTGGAGGAGGGGGAGGGCCAGCCCTGTACTATGGCGCGCCCTGGGGAGTCCTACTCCCACCGGGAGTAGGATTCCCCCCCTTCCATGTAGTAGGAGTAGGAGGGAAGTAAAGGGAAAAGAGAAGAGAAGGAAGGAGGGGGCGCCGCCCCTCCCCCTAGTCCAATTCGGACTAAGCCTTGGGGGGCGTGCAGCCTCCCCTCTCTCTTTCCCCTAAAGCCCAATAAGGCCCATATACTCCCCGACGAATTCCCGTAACTCTTCGGTACTCCGAAAAATACCCGAATCACTCGGAACCTTTCCGATGTACGAATATAGTCGTCCAATATATCAATCTTTACGTCTCGACCATTTTGAGACTCCTCGTCATGTCCCAGATCTCATCTGGGACTCCGAACTACCTTCGGTACATCAAAACACAAAAACTCATATTACCAATCATCACAGAACTTTAAGTGTGCGGACCCTATGGGTTCGAGAACTATGTAGGCATGACCGAGACACGTCTCCGGTCAATAACCAATAACGGAACTTGGATGCTCAATATGGTTCCTACATATTCTACGAAGATCTTTATCGGTCAAACCGCATAACAACATACGTTGTTCCCTTTGTCATCGGTATGTTACTTGCCCGAGATTCGATCGTCGGTATCTCAATACCTAGCTCAATCTCGTTACCGGAAAGTCTCTTTACTCGTTCTATAATGCATCATCCCGAAACTAACTCATTAGTTGCATTGCTTGCAAGGCTTATAGTGATGTGCATTACCGAGAGGGCCCAGAGATACCTCTCCGACAATCGGAGTGACAAATCCTAATCTTGATCTATGCCAACTCAACAAGTACCATCGGAGACACCTGTAGAGCATCTTTATAATCACCCAGTTACGTTGTGACATTTGGTAGCACACAAAGTGTTCCTCCGGTATTCGGGAGTTGCATAATCTCATAGTCATAGGAACATGTATAAGTCATGAAGAAAGCAATAGCAACAAACTAAACAATCATCGTGCTAAGCTAATGGATGGGTCAAGTCAATCACATCATTCTCTAATGATGAGATCCCGTTAATCAAATGACAACTCATATCCATGGTTAGGAAACATAACCATCATTGATTCAACGAGCTAGTCAAGTAGAGGCATACTAGTGACAATCTGTTTGTCTATGTATTCACATATGTATTAAGTTTCCGGTTAATACAATTCTAGCATGAATAATAAACATTTATCATGATATAAGGAAATATGAATAACAACTTTATTATTGCCTCTAGGGCATATTTCCTTCAAGTAGTTCCACTAATCCCAACCCCCCTCCCAAATCCATGGTGTCCCAAATCTCCATGATCGGCGGTTAGTACAAGGTTAGAACCATCACCGGCGATGAGTTCGACGTCATGTACACCCATTCTTCCGCAACGGTGAAAGGATGCCTTGCTTGCTTCAGATGCATGTTCAAAAAGTTAAATGATGAGTGGGTCGATGGGCTAGATGTTGAGTACACCACAGTCCTGGACAAAGAGAAGAATCTAAAGGAGGAAGAGAAGATGAAGCCCGTCGTGATCCAGGTTTGCATGCATAACTTGTGCTTGTTCTACCACATATGCCATGCCGACGTTAAGTGCGAGTAATTTAAGAACTTCCTCGCGGGCAGCGTAGTCAAATTCGTTACTATAGAGTTTACGAACGACAAAATAGTCCTGGATCGGATAGGCCTCTTTGTAGGCGAGCCCTTTAACCTCTAGAAGAATGGGCTGGTATCCTTCCGTCAACCTTCAATGCTAACCCTGGCAGGAGCCATGATTCATCCTTAATACGGTAAACTGAAGAAACATCCGTCCAAGTTTCATCGTCATGCATGGCAGTGGAATGTACTAGATATAGACCACATCCAGTACGCTGCAATGGATGCCTACTTTGTTTAAATATCTACAAGGGTTGGATGAAGAGCAAGAGCCAAGTGTGCGGTTCAAGTAAATAAGTATCGGCCAAGAGGAAGACGGACAGAGACGAAGTCGAGCACATGGACGAGGAGTTCGAGTACGGTGGCAATGTCGTTGCTCATGGTGATTCTAATGCAGTGTCTACCGAATTAGTTGCTTAGTTCAATTTCAGGGTGCTTAGTTTTATTTGAGGGGTATGTTGTGTTGAGCCCCAGCAGAACTATGTTATGTTCCTTCTCGTTACTTTAATTCTTCAGTACGTACATACTACTATTTCTTATGGTTCACCTTGTAGTCGGTAGTACTACCACTCGTTTCTTCATATTATATACGTACAATATATATGGCCAACATCATATAGCCAGTAGTTTAGTTGTCAAAGAATTTCAGGGTGCTTAGTTTTATTTGAGGGGTGTGTTGTGCTGGACATCATTATTGTGACTCAAATCTCTTTTGCCATGTTATAATGACATAAATAACTATGGACCAACATGCCAGCTCTCCCTCTATCTCACTACAGTACAATAAAGTGTGGGGCCTACTTGATCCCAACAACATTCTTATTTTCCTATGAAATTATTCACTTGGTTACTCCTAACAAGCGGGGCCACACTTATCATTGCGAGATGGAGATAATCGACATGTGGGTCAAGGCTTATTTTTGTTATATAACATGGTCAACGGGTTTGACGTGAAAATAATAATGTCTAATGGCATTTTGAGCAAACATCTAGCGGAACGATGGCATTTTTGAGATATCTAATTGCATTTTTGAGCAAGCATCTCATGGATCGATGGTATTTTTGAGTAGTAGTAACTTCTAATGGCAAAACTGAGTTGTGAGACAGAACTAGTGGCATAAATAATAAAAACCCAAGAATTAAATAGGTATGCTAATTTCTTTAATAGAATTTAGCACCCCATCTAAGCACGTACTAGCTTTTTAATAATACTATATGCATAATTTGGTGACGAGGTACCACCTTTTTTCCTTTAATTTCATCTTGTTAGTTTTGCTCCATGGCGCAATCCATCGATACTACTACTGTACAAAAGTATACATTTAAAAGGCTAGAGGGCGGGGTAGTCTTGCTTGGTCGGTTTCACGAGTGGCAAGGGCCTTTGTGATTTGACGACTCATTACTGCTGGAAGGCGGGGCCTTGTGATTTGACTGCTCATATAAATGTTGCCGATGACCTGAGGAGGAGCAAAGAACCGTGCGGTATACTCATGTTTTCCACTGGAGTACTAGTACGACGAAGGAGCATGAAACATGGCAGCCCAATGCGATATGGCAATAAAAATGATCTAATTTGCTAGTCATTGATCCCACAACGCCACCCATCGTTAGCATTGTTCTATTCATGCCTCGCAGAGAACACGACACATGCGGTGAAACATCCGAAGCAAAAGAAGAAGCACAAGAGCAAAAGAAGGAAGATTACCCCCCCCCCCCAAAAAAAACAAGGAGGACGCACACACAAGTTTGGGGCGCTGCTCTCTACTATATAAAGGGTTGTTGGCCATGGAGTCGTAACTGCTTCTTCATCGCCTCCATTACCTCCATATCCTCGTGCATCTCCTCTGCCATCTTCTTCATTCTGTCCATGACACGGGGTTTCTCGACTCAAGCCTTCATCATCTGTTCCACGGCCGCATTACGTACCTTGACAGCAGTCAGGTGCTCGATGCGGAGCTTCGCCAACTCCTCCCTCTGTTCCATGACAAGGGCCTACGGCATCTTCATCGAGGAACTACTCTTCTCATGCAGCTTCTTCCTGCCAGCGTTCTCCTCCTTCAGCAGGTCGAGCTCTTGGTGGAGCTTTGCCTTGTCCTTCTGAATTTGCAGGATTTCACCGGTCACCTTCTTATCCAAAGCAATGCTCTTCTTCAGCAGCATCACCAAGCCAGCGGTCAAGTCCCCCTTGAGGTGAATATGTTGGGAGGCGAAATTATAAGGCCCTATCTTAATATGTGTCTAGTTGAAACGTTTTGCTCATGTGTACATGGTGAGTATTAGCAATCATAGAAGACCATATGATGGTTGAGTATGTGGGGCTCTTACTTAAACTCTGTTGAACAAGTTGAATTGCAATTGCTTGGTGACAAAGAACATAGGTTGTTGAGTTTTAAGAGAATTCATTGTTTGAACCTTAACATGTGAATTGGTTGCTACTATAACATGATAAGTTTTATAAGAAAGAATTGCTGTCATGATGCTAGGAAAAGTGATTGAAATTATCATTGATCAAACTTGTGCACTTTCTAGCATTCACACTTCATAATTTTTTCCTTTTATCATTTACCTACTCGAGGACGAGTAGGAATTAAGCTTGGGGATGCTGATACGTCTCCAACGTATCTATAATTTATGAAGTATTCATGTTGTTTTATTATAATACTTGGATGTTTTACAATCATTTTATAGCAACTTTATATCATTTTTTGGGACTAACCTATTGACCCAGTGCCCAATGCCACTTGCTATTTTTTGCTTGTTTTTTACATCGCAGGAAATCAATATCAAACAGAGTCCAAACACCGCGAAACTTTTTGTGGTTTTTTATGGATCAGAAACCACCGGTGGGCCAAAGAAGCACCTGGGGGTGCCCCGAGGGGGGCACAAGCCACCAGGGCGCGCCCAGGTGGGTTGTGCCCACCTCGGTGGCCTCCCTCACCCCCTCTTTGCACTATAAATTCCCAAATATTCTGAAACCCTTCGGGGTAAACCTAGATCAGAAGTTTCGCCGCCATAGGGCTCCGTAGGCACCGAAAACCAATCTAGACCCGTTCTGGCACCCTGCCGGAGGGGGGAATCATCTCCGGTGGCCATCTTCATCATCCCGGCGGCCACCACGATGAGGAGGGAGTAGTCCACCATCGGGGCTGAGGGTTTGTACCAGTAGCTATGTGTTTTATCTCTCTCTCTCTCTCATGATCTATATCATGGGCTTCGTTAATATAGTCGGATCATATGATGTTTCTCCCCTCTATACTCTTGTTGTGATGAATTGAATCTTTACCCTTTGAAGTTTTGTCATGTTGGATTGAATATTCAGAGATGAGAACACATGATATGTGTCTTGCGGTATGAATACTTGAGGTGACAACTGGGGTATCTTATTGATTCACTTGATATATGTTATGGCATTCAACTCGCGGATTCCCATGATGATATTGGGGTAATCTATGCATAGTGGTTGATGCACGTTTTTCTCCGACGAAAACTTTGTGGTCTCTTTATAGTTCTTTGTGTGGATTGAGTATTATGAATATGAATATGCTTTGGTGTTATTCTAGTATGAACTCTAGTATAGATCGAACGGAAACAATAGCTTTGTGTTATTTTAGTATGAACTCTTGAATAGATCGATCGGAAAGAATAGCTTTGAGGTGGCTTCACACCCTACCAATAATTCCTAGCTTTTGTTCTCCGCTAACAGGAACTCGGGAGTGATTCTTTGTTGTACTTTGAGGGATAATCGTATGATCCAACTATGTTAGCACTTTTGAGAGATTGCACTAGCGAAAGTATGGACCCTAGGCCTCCTTTTTAAACATTGAAACACCGTTTTTGTGCCCGTTTACTATTTTCTACCTTGCTGTTTTTAATAATTCAGATTATAAAAATATATTTCTACCATCCAGATTAGACTTTTATCACCATCTCTTCGCCGAACTAGTGTGCCTATACAATTTGCCATTGTATTGGGAGTGTTGGGGGCACAAGAGATTTCTTGTATTTGGTTGCAGGGTCGTTTGAGAGAGACCATCTTCATCCTACACCTCTCACGGATTGATAAACCTTAGGTCATCCACTTGAGGGAAAATTTCTACTGTCCTACAAAACTTTACGCTTGGAGGCCCAACACGTGTCTACAAGAATAAAGTTGCGTAGTAGACATCAAGCTCTTTTCTGGCGCCGTTACCAGGGAGGTGAGTGCTTGAAGGTATATCTTTAGATCTTGTAATTGAATCTTTTAGTTTCTTGTTTATGACTAGTTTGGTCTATAAAAGAAAACTACAAAAAAATGGAATTTAGGTTGCATCATATTATTGATCATCTTTATAATGTCTTTCTTGAAAATGATGGTTCAGAAAATTGTGCTCAATTGTTAGAAGAAGTCAATAAAATGCTTGGCACAAAATATTTGAATGATGAGCATGATTGCAATGTTGTTAGTGTGAATTCTTTGAATATCCAAAATGCTAATGATGATTGCACAAATCATGACAAAAATGTTTCTTATAAGCATGTCACTTTTTGCAGAGTGAATTGGGAGTGCCTTTTTGCACACCAAAAAGGGAAGATAGGTTTTGTAAGAAGCATAAATATTTAGAAACAAAAAGGTTGCAAAAGAAGCTAGATGATTGTGCGGAAAGATGTAATTTTTTTGTCCATCCTTGTGAACTTTGCAATGAACATGGTCATTTAAATCTCCAATGCAAATTCTTTCATGATCAAATCGTGTCCAAAAATTGTGATAACTTGATTACCCTTGAGCATCATAAAGAGCTTAGTATTCTTTTGGGGTATGAAGAAATGAAATGTATAACTCAGGATATTCCAAAATTTAATCTTTAGAGATTACTTGATTTTGATCTAGAGGAAATTTATATGTTTTGTGCGGTAAATTGCATTGAGAATCCTTATATTGCCAACTATATAAGGACAAGAAAACAAATAGAGCATGAAGAGAGTACTAATGAAAGGGAAAATATTTCCCAATACCCTCCTAGTGTTTATTATGATGAATCAGGTAATGAGGAGGTGCTCCCTATCCAATCAATCTCTCCAATAAGAATCTTGAAAATATTAATTGAACCCACACATGATGTGGTGAAGAAGAAGAAAAGAATAAAGAAGAGAGGTAAAAAGGTATCTCTCCCAAATAATGTTGCTCCTATTATTGTTGTGCCTCATGAAAGTGAATCAAATATGTTGATGGAGGATGATGATATTGATGATGATTTTGTTATGCCTATTGCTTGTTGTGATGATTATGATTGGGAAGGTAACGTCATCCCTTATGATCATGAAAATCTTTTTAGCACTTGCTTGGAAGAATATGATAATAATTTTTGCTATACTATTGGTGCCATTCATGCTATTGATAGGAATAATTGTGATGATATGTAAAACCACAAGCTTGGGGATGCTATGTTTGATGAGTATGAAATTTTTGAAGATTTATTTGCTGGAAATAATGCTTGTCCTAAGACTGGGGATGCTTTGCTTAATGAATATGATCCTTTGATTCCTTCTACTTTCGATAAGAAAATTTATTATGATGATGGCATGCCTCCTATTTATGATGGTTACATTGATGAAAGTGGATTTGGAGAGGTCATGAATTTATTTAGTGATACATCCACTATTTTGGAAGAGGTCTCAATTGACTATGACAATTAAGTTGCTATCTATGATGATTATTATGATGACATCTATGCCACAAAGAGTGATAAATATTCTATGCTTGTGCATCATGAAAAGAGTGTTGTATGTGATAGTTATATTGTTGAATCCATTCATTATGTTTCTGAAAATTATTATGAGGAAGGAACTTATGCTCTTACAAATCTCAATAATATCAAATTTCTTCTCCATATGTTGATTGTTTTGAATTTGCACTTGTTTTGCCTTCCTATGCTAGTTGATTCTTGTTCCCATAAGTTGTTTTCTCACAAAATCCCTACGCATAGGAAGTGGGTTAGACCTAAATGTGCTAGTCATATGCTTCATGATGCTCTCTTCATGTTTCAATTCTTATCTTTTATGCGAGCATCATTGAAATCATCATGCCTAGCTTGAAAGGCATAAAAGAAAAGAACTTGTTGGGAGACAACCCAACACTTTTACCTATTTTTTTGTGTGCTCACATGATTAGGCTACTGTAGTAATCATGTTTTATTGATTTTGTCTCAATAAAGTTCCAAGTAAGACCTTTGGGATGGCTTACGGTGATAGTTGATTTGATTTTGCTGAAAAACAGAAACTTTTGCACTCAAGAAAACAATTCTCATTTTTAACAGAAGTGCAATAACATGCTGATTATTTTTGTAGAAGATTAATAGACACATTGCTCAGGTTGTCCTAATTTTTCAGAATTTTTTGAGTAGGAGAAGTATGGTTTGAGTACAGATTACTACAGATTGTTTTGTTTTTGACAGATTCTATTTTCAATGCATAGTTTGCTTGTTTTCTAGTTTCTATGGCTTATATTTCTCAATATAAATTGTAGAAACAATATGCTACAGTAGGAATTGTGTGGAAAAAAGTATGAATCTTGTATTCGGCAGTACTAAAAGTGGAGTGGTTTGCTCATTATCAAACTAACCTATCTCACAAAGTTCCGTTAAATTTTGTGTGATTGAAGTTTTCAAGTTTTGGGTGAGATATCGATATGAGGAGAATAAGGAGTGAAAAGACCCTAATCTTGGGGATGCCAAGGCACCCCAAGGAAATATTCAAGGAAGATCCAAGCAACTAAGCTTGGGGATGCTCCGGAAGGCATCCCCTCTTTCGTCTCCAACATTATCGGTAACCTCACTTGGAGCTATGTTTTCATTCGTTACATGATATGAGTTTTGCTTGGAGTGTCAATTTATTTTGTTAGGATTTGCTTGCTGTTATTTAGAATATTTTTTTCATCTTTTATTTCAACAAAAGTGGCAATAATAGCCTTTGCCATGCTTATATTACAAGTATACATATTGCTGTTTCAAAACAGAAAGTTTACCGCTGTTGAAAAAATTCCCTAGAAAACTCAGAATGTGATAAAATGTTGAATCTCTTTGCATAATGATCTCTGATAAATTTTCTACAGTGTGGTAAATTTTCATTACTTTTGGAGTTAGAGAAGTATTGATAAGCTTGCATTCTTTATAGACTGTACTATTTTGACAGATTGATGTTATGTTTGCATATGTTTGCTTGTTTAATGATTCTATTTGAAGATAGGAGTATTAAATATGCAGAGGCATTTAGTATGCAACGTTGAATAATAATTTTTAGTTATTTGCTACAGTAGAGAATGACAAGGTTTTTGCATTGGATTATACTAACTTATCTCACGAGTTCTTGTTGAGTTTTGTGTGGATGAAGCTTTTGAGATTTAGGAAAACCGTGATATGAGAAGAATAAAGGAGACACAAAAGCTCAAGCTTGGGGATGCCCAAGGCATCCCAAGATAATATTTCAAGAAGTCTCAAGCATCTAAGCTTGGGGATGCCCCGGTAGGCATCCCACCTTTCTTCTTCAACAATTATCGGTTAGTATCGGTTGAGCCTAAGTTTTTGCTTCTTCACATGATGTGTGTTATTCTTAGAATGTAACTTTATTTTTGTTTTGCTTGCTTTTTTAGTAAAATACTTAGATCTGAAAGTTTTTAAATAAAATAGAGTCCTCAAATAGTTGCCAGGGAGGCTAAGTAAGCGGCATTCACATCCCGTCAATGAAGCTCTTTTCTATGTCATTTACTCTTGTGCTTCACTTATATCCTATGAGTAAATTGTTGAATAAATTGAATGTCATGAGCTTGAAATCATATCATGCCTAGTGTTAGCTTCACATTGGGTTTAGAAAGTGAATTCTTTTGAGGCTTGACAATCACAATATTGGTCATACAAGCAATTCATGAATAATTAGTATAAGAAAGTGAACTTTGACATAAAAATACACTATCATGGAAATCTTTTGTGATTGCGAGCCCCCATCAAAATATTATATGCCAAAATTGTTGACGTTGGACAAGGAAGACAACGTAATGATTTATGTTTGTTCATATTCACATAGAAGTTATATTGTCATAGATCCTTCAACATGTGGTGCTTGCCCCCCAATCTTTGCTAGCCAACAATTTCGCACCAAGTAGAGATACTACTTGTGCATCAAAAAACCCTTAAACCCAAATCTTATTTTCAAGAGTCCACCATACCTACCTAAGGATTGAGCAAGATCCTTCAAGTAAATTGTCATCGGTGCAATAAGGCAATAAAAATTGCTTCTAAAAGTGTAAGATCATATAGTGTAAGAGAAAATTGAGCGTTGTACGAACTTGTGATGGCAAAGTAATAAAAGCGACGGACTGCATAATAAAGGTTGCTATCACAAGGGGCAATATAACGTGACGTTGTTTTGCACTACGAGGTTGAGCATACAAACAAGTAAGCGCATGGCAACCTCTGCTTCCCTCTGCGAAGGGCCTATCTTTTAATTTTCAGTATTTACTTTTATCAAAGAGTCAAAGTATTCCTCTCTATTCCTTTTTATTTTCTATTTTCGTCAGCATCATGTGGTGAGGAAAGATCTAGGCACATATGTCTAGTTGAATATGGGTAGCATGAGTTATTATTGTTGACATCACCCTTGAGGTGAATATGTTGGGAGGCAAAATTATAAGGCCCTATCTTAATATGTGTCCGGTTGAAACGTTTTGCTCATGTGTACAAGGTGAGTGTTAGCAATCATAGAAGACCATATGATGGTTGAGTATGTGGAGCTCTTGCTCAAACTCTGTTGAATAAGTTGAATTGCAATTGCTTGGTGACAAAGAACATAGGTTGTTGAGTTTTAAGAGAATTCATTGTTTGAACCTTAACATGTGAATTGGTTGCTACTATAACATGATAAGTTTTATAAGAAAGAATTGCTGTCATGATGCTAGGAAAAGTGATTGAAATTGGCATTGATCAAACTTGTGCACTTTCTAGCATTCACACTTCATAAAAATTTTGTTTTATCATTTACCTACTCGAGGACGAGTTGGAATTAAGCTTGGGGATGCTGATACGTCTCCAACGTATCTATAATTTATGAAGTATTCATGCTATTTTATTATCATTCTTGGATGTTTTACAATCATTTTATAGCAACTTTATATCATTTTTTGGGACTAACCTATTGACCCAGTGCCCAGTGCCACTTGCTGTTTCTTGCTTGTTTTATACATCACAGGAAATCAATATCAAACGGAGTCCAAACACAGCGAAACTTTTTGTGGTTTTTTATGGATCATAAGACCACCGGTGGGCCAAAGAAGCACTTGGGGGGTGCCCCGAGGGGGGCACAACCCACCAGGGTGCGCCCAGGTGGGTTGTGCCCACCTCGGTGGCCTCCCTCACCCCCTCTTTGCACTATAAATTCCCAAATATTCTGAAACCTTTCGGGGTAAACCTAGATCAGAAGTTCCGCCGCCATAGGGCTCCGTAGGCATCGAAAACCAATCTAGACCCGTTCTGGCACCCTGCCGGAGGGGGGAATCATCTCCGGTGGCCATCTTCATCATCCCGGCGGCCACCATGATGAGGAGGGAGTAGTCCGCCCTCGGGGCTGAGGGTTTGTACCAGTAGCTATGTCTTTTATCTCTCTCTCGCTCTCTCTCTCTCTCTCGTGATCTATATCACGAGCTTTGTTAATATAGTCGGACCATATCATGTTTCTCTCCTATATACACTTGTTGTGATGAATTGAATATTTACCCTTTGAAGTTTTGTCATGTCGGATTGAATATTCAGATATGAGAACACATGATATATGTCTCGCGGTTTGAATACTTGAGGTGACAATTGGGGTATCTTATTGATTCACTTGATATATGTTTTGGCATTCAACTCGCGGATTCCCGCGGTGATATTGGGGTAATCTATGCATAGCGGTTGATGCATGTTTTTCTCTGACGAAAACTTTGGGTCTCTTTATAGTTCTTTGTGTGGATTGAGTATTATGAATATGAATATGCTTTGGTGTTATTCTTGTACGAACTCTAGGATAGATCGAACGGAAACAATAGCCTTGTGTTATTTTAGTACGAACTCTTGAATAGATCGATTGGAAGAAATAGCTTTGAGGTGGCTTCGCACCCTACAAACAATTCCTACCTTTTGTTCTCCGCTAATAGGAACTCGGGAGTGATTCTTTGCTGTACTTTGAGGGATAATCATATGATCCAACTATGTTAGCACTGTTGAGAGATTGCACTAGCGAAAGTACGGACCCTAGGCCTCCTTTTTAAGCATTGAAACACCGTTTCTGTGCCCGTTTACTAGTTGCTACCTTGCTGTTTTTAATAATTCAGATTATAAAAATTATATTTCTACCATCCATATTACACTTTTATCGCCATCTCTTTGCCGAACTAGTGCACCTATACAATTTGCCATTGTATTGGGTGTCTTGGGGACACATGAGATTTCTTGTATTTGGTTGCAGGGTCGTTTGAGAGAGACCATCTTCATCCTACACCTCTCACGGATTGATAAACCTTAGGTCATCCACTTGAGGGAAAATTGCTACTCTCCTACAAAACTCTGCGCTTGGAGGCCCATCACGTGTCTACAAGAAGAAAGTTGCATAGTATACATCACTTATTGAGATGATCTGGCATGTCGTCGACGGATAACGACTCCAGTGCCGCCAGCTCGGCATGTTTGCCTCCGCGGCTAGGGTGCTCCTGGGAGCCCTCGCCTGGCCGTGAGAGATCTTTCGAGGTCTCTACCAGGCGGCGAGACCTCTCTTTTTTTCTGCGGCCTTGGTTGCCTCTCCCTTGTTATGAGTAGTTCTCGACCTGAGCTCTTCACAATAGCCATGGCAAGGACGGATGAACAAGAAAGACTTATGAGGAGGAAGAGGTAGAGTGATTTTTGGCTAGGGACTAGTTCCCCTTTTTATAACCTAGTACTAGCACTAGTACTAAAATCTGCATAGTCGGAACATGTTCAGGTTTGATACGTGTACTAGGTGTTAGCAGGTTTGCACTTAATTATACTATACACTTTGGAATGTGATTGGAACAAGCTAAAGATTAATTGATAGTTTTGGTTTCGAGGCCTGAAACGGCTCCTGATGAGTTTCTTGGAACACAAATTTCAAGTACTACTTCTCAAATGCGGTCACACAAGTCAGTGATGTAACTGGTCGTACATGTCAGACCAAGACGATGCGTGTCGCGGGTTCGACTGACCGTCTATAGGTGCGACTGACCGTAAGTATTACTCCCTCCGTCCAGTGAAGAGTGTACATCTAGAGATTTTGGGACAAATTATGGAGTTAAGTAAAAATGCATTGGAGAAGTGCAAGCCACCATCTCTGTCCTCTTTAATTAACCAACCCCCAATGAGCTAAGTGCATGTAGAAATTAAGAAGACCATGTGTAGATTGTTATTGGTCTAGATTACCATGTGATGAGAGAGAAGTATTTTTTTCTACTTTAAAGTGCATTGGGAAGATAGAAGTACACTTTTTTGTGGACAAATTTTGAAGCCAAACGTACACTCTTTACCGGACAGAGGGATTACGCAATGGAGACTTCTGGTTGTGGCTTCGGGTGACTGTCACGACCAAGCATTCAAAAACTAGTGATAAATCAATTACCATCTTTTTCCAAACGACCAAGTATTTTCAAAGGAATACAATACATATAGATGGAGTGTTTGTCACGGTTGAAAACCGCCATGGCACCACAAGTTCACTGTAGCAGCAACTGAGTAGATCACTGCATCACTGGCAGGGAAGGAGGGCAGCTCACCTCGCCTATGATGCATGCCCAGCGGCGCCGTCACAGTCGGTCCCTCGATTTGGCTTATCCTACCGCCCATTTGTACAGTTGCACCATGTAACGCCCCCGACTCAATCATACACTAATCATAAACGCAAATGTGTACGATCAAGATCAAGGACTCATGGGAAGATATCTCAACACAACTCTAGACATGAATTAAAATAATACAAGCTTCATATGACAAGCCGGGAGCCTCGAGGGCTCGAATACACAAGATTCAGAGGAAGAAACAATATCTGAGCACAGACATAAGTTGAACAAGTTTGCCTTAATAAGGCTAGCACAAAAGCAACATCGATCGAAAAGGAAAGGCCTCCTGCCTGGGAGCCTCCTAACTACTCCTGGTCGTCGGTGGCCTCCACTAGTAGTAAGCAACCTCGTGGTAGTAGTAGTCGTCGTCGAAGGTGGCGTCTGGCTCCTGGGCTCCACCATCTGGTTGCGACATCCGACAAGAAAAGAAAAGGGGAAAATAGGAAGCAAAGCAACCGTGAGTACTCATCCAAAGTACTCGCAAGCAAGGATCTACACTACATATGCATCGGTGTCAATGAAATGGGTAGTATATGTGGACTGAACTGCAGAATGCCAGGAGAGAAGGGGGAAGGCCTAGCCTATTGAATACTAGCATCTTGAAGCAGCTCCAAGCATCTTGCAACATTCAGAAGAGATAAGAGTGGCATATTATAATATTAGTAAGTATGTTGTAACATCGCCTAGAGATCGCTTCCTCGACTCCCTGCGAGAAAACAATTCCGGAGCCATCATTTCCTTTACATGCCTCAGCATCAAGTTCTAGTTGTATCGATCGGGATACAACTCCGAGCTTCCGTTACCGTGGAGATGGCTATTCGGATAGATAGAATACTTCCCTGCAGGGGTGCACCAACTTACCCAACACGCTCAATCAACTCCGGCCGGACACACCATCAGGTCATGACCGCCCTCAGTTGATCAACACACGGCAGTCCTACCTAGGCTCATCAGAGAGGCCAGCACGCCGGTCTACATCCTAAGCACACAGGGGTCTTGGGCCCATCGCCCTTTGCACTCCTGCATGTTGCGTACCCAGCCAGTGAGCAGACCTAGCCTCCCTTATACAAGGTGAGGCGTTCTAGTCCAACCCATCGCGCGCCGCTCCATCGCTGATGTCCGTTGAGCTTTCGGCTGATACATACGACGCAAAGTGCCCATACTTATTCCCGCATGGTGGTTAGTGCGAAAAAGGCCAGAGGCCTACTCAGATCAAATATCCAAACCGTTAGTGTCTTGATAGTGCGGTAACGATCAATGATCCACAATATGTGGTCCCGTCGCCCTGTCTCACGGACTTGCGGCAAGGGCTAAGAATGCCCGGCCGCGCCGCGTGGAAAACTTGCGGGTATCCTCCAGATCAACCCGACTTCACATCACTCGCAGGTAACCCTCGGGGCTGATCCGATGTCGTCATGGCTCTATGGTAAGTCAAAGTAACCGTGTGTCTGAAACCGCAAGGGGGAAACCTGAGGAATCACCCTTGATGGATTAACACTTGATGTAACCATCAAGGTGGACTTGGAGGAATCACCCTTGTTGGTCCACACTTGAGGGGTTGCATGACAGAGTCATTATCGGGAGTGGTCAAGGAGGAATCACCCACGATGACCACGACCGAATCGATACATTATAGGGTTAACGTCTAAGTGTTGATGAGGTGTCACCCTCTGCACTCGATAGTAACTCTGCAGAGTCGTACAACTAAGGGGGGTGATGTGCGGTGTCGGGGACTAGACGTCGATCACGTTGATCGAGTCATTGAACATAAAGCAGGGGCAACTGGGACAAGGTGGGGGTCATTGATGGATCTCTTACCAACCTATACTAAGCAGTTTAGAATAAGCACGTAAGGTATGAAAGCAGGTAACAAAAATAGGCTACGCATCAGAATAGGATCATACAAAAAGCAGCAGCAGTTCTAATGCAAGCATGAGAGGGAAAGAAATGGGCGATATCGGAATGCTCAAGGGGGGGGGGGCTTGCCTAGAAGCTCTGCTGCAAAGGAACGGTTGTCGGTGACATAGTCGATCATAGGGACAACATCGGTCTCGGGGTCTACCAGAGATAAGAGGGGGAAGAAACAATAAATATAAAGCAAACAAAGCATCATAAAGCATAACATGGTAATACGCGGTGTTTGGGGTGAACTATCGCAGTGCTAGACATTGCAGACGGAGAGGGAAAACATCCGGAGGGGTTTTCCCGGCGTCTGACATTTTCCGGACAAATGAAAATAGAGGGGATGGTTCCATTTTCGGCATGCTAGGGGCATGTGACAGATGAACGAACCCCGTATTTGGATTCGTTGGATTTTTCTGAGCAACTTTTATATATAAATTATTTTCATTCGAGTTACACTTTATTTTCTATTAATTTTCAAAGTTTTAATAATATTCAAAAAATATTTTAATTATTAAATTCGAGAGAAAAGGAATATTGATGTCTGCATGAGGTCAGAGTGATGCCAGCAGTCAAACCCAGCTGGTCCTAGTGGGTCCCACCTGTCATAGACAGTGGGGCTAACAGTGGTTATTTTAAATAAACATGGTTAGTTAGTAGTTGGGCCCCACATGTGAGTGCCTGGTTAGTTTAGCTAATTAAGTTTATTTATAAAAACATTTTAATTAAAATAATTAAGTGGTGGGGGCCACGTGCCACGGACACCGGGCTGCCCAGTCATCAATTGACTGGGTCAATGGGCCTAGTAGGACCCCTTGGAAGTGGCACAAGAGTTGGGGCCCGTGGCGCCACGTCAGATGCCGAGTCAGCGCCGGTCACCGGAGCTCTCTAGCGAGCCTGAACGACGGCGAAAACTCCGATGAGCTTGGGATCCGTCTGTGGGGCACCACTCAAAGTGGGGTCGGGCTCTTTGGATCGGCCTCTTCACGGCGCATTCGGTGGTGGCTGTTGTCGGAGCTGGGGAGGCTGGAATGTTCGCCGGCGATGACGTCGGGCGGCGACGGTTGTGGGTGGCGTTTGGGTTCAGCGCAATGGTGCGCGCGTGGGTGAAATAAACGGCTAGGCGCGGTCTACGTGGTGCGGCGAGGCCGATGAGCAGCAGCGCGCAACCAAATGGTCGCCAGAACGACGCCGGCGACATGCTATGCGGCGGCGAGCTCGGGCAAGTCGAGGACGGCGGCTAGAGGGAGTAAACGATGACGGAAGAGAGAGGATGGAGCGGAGGCTCACATTGAGCCTGCGGATGTGCGAGAGTGAGCTCGGGGGAGGCCCGAGGCGGCGAATCGGGGCGGCGATCGACGACGGCCATGCGGGGAAGACGAGCTCTGGAGGTGATGTAGTCGAGGGCAGCGACGATGTACGACACGGCGGAGTGGCGTTTGGGGCACGGTGGCCGCGGGATCGAGCGGAGGGCGGCTACGACAGTGTTCGATGGAGGTGGATCTGAGGGGGAAAGCGAGCGCGTGGGCGAGAGAGAGAGAGAGAGCGAGGGGGAGTGGAGGGGGGAGAGGGGATCGAGGCGTCGGGGTGTCCTTATCACCCTCTGAGGGGTAGCCGATGAGGTGGTCGTGCGGGGGCATGCGCACGCTCGGTCGGCTTCCCCTGTAGCGAGGTGGAAGGCGACCGAGGGGGAGCTCGGTCGGGCCGGCAGAGCGGGCCAGCTGGGCTGACTAAAGCCAAGGCCCAGAGGGGGGGAGTGCAGCGGCTTTTCCAATTTCTTTTCTGTTTGTTCCTGTTTCATTTTTAATTACACTTTTACTTTAGTTTTGTTAAATGTAAAACTTGCACCAAAGAAAAGAGTTGAAAGTTAACCCACTGCCACAATTTAGTTTGAGGTTAAAGTAAAATAGTTTAGCATTTTTGTAAAACAAAAGGCATTTTTTTATATTATGTAGCCATTGTTTTAAAAAGTTTGGGGCATTAAAAAATTTTACAAAAAGTTTGGTTCACCACCAATATTAACAAGTGAAAAGTTTGTCACATGATGAACATTTTTGTTTTCATGTTTGAGAAATTTGTATTTTGGACTTTAATTTGAATTTGAAATTGAATTTTGATTTGGATCAAGTGAGGATTAGCAACAATAATCATGGTGATGTGGCAACATTAGTGGAGGGTTACTGTAGCTTAAATATCTGGGCGTCACAATTCTCCACCACTACAAGAAATATCGTCCCGAGATTTGAGGGGTGGAGTAAGGGGGAAAGACTTGGGAAGGACTATCTCAGTGAGCATGGCATAGAGTCATCTCTCGAGTTGAAATTCAAGGAAGTCATCGAGAGCAAGGTGAGGTGCAATAAGAAGCTTCTACCAGGTGGACAATCATTTGTTGCCTGAAACAAGGGGTGAAAGGGGTTCAGAGCAATGGGAATAAGTATTGCGTCTGATACCAGAATAGATCGCCTATTGGAACGTGATTCAGGATTTTCATATCAAGCCAAGCGTGAGAAATAACCTTAGAAACAATGGTGTACAAGAGAGTCACGTTTCGATCTTGTGGAACTCTGGGTCATGGGCCCACCATGTGGGTTAAAAGCAGGAAGGCACTAACATCTTGAACGGTCATGATAGGAAGGCGGGTTAGAGGATAGCGTGTCAGTTATGTTGGCAACAAAGTTTGGTACCAAGGGCGTGGGACAAAGAGAACCATTTTCCTGCTCGTTAAGACGAGGCGGACCATTAGGCAAAGTTCTCGTCCATCAGTGGTTACCGGAATGTCATCAACAATAGTAACAGGGTCTTACTGACAGAGTTGTACACCATGGTGCTTACATAAGCAGGAGAATATTACTGCTTAGATCATATTGACCACAAGAAAGGTTAAACAAAACAATGGGAAGGAAAATTTGCTTAACACATATATCAGGGAGTATATCCTTCCCAGGGACAAGCAGAGCATGATATACATGACATGATAGAAAGTAGAAAACCATTTACGTAAGGGGAGAGGAATTTCATGACTTTACCCATACAACAATGTTTCGATAATTGATAAGAAAATTTAGCATTGCGCTTCAAATGTTCTTATTGATGACCGGAGTTCCACAGACATGCTTCGGGATAGCGTTGACATGGTCATCAGGTAAAGGTCGGACCTTGGGACCACAAAGGATCCATCGGTAATTTCTAGAACATCTCATGAAATTTTATCAGGAAAAGGATGAGGATGTGGCCGTTGGGTTCAGCTGCAATCCATCGACATGTCAAAAAGGATGTATTTCCAAATTATATGAACAAGTTTGTGTTGGGGGGAAGGTAAGAACATTGTCGATGATAACACAATTCATCGAGGGGCAAGGAGGGTATTTCTGATCATGAATTCAATTGATATACTAGAAGAGCTCAGAATGTTGATGATGGCCACGACACATCCGTCGAGAGATTTCATGAAGATGTACTCGATCAGCGATGACATCAAATGAAATGAATAATGAAGCGAAAGGATATTGGAACCACGGGTACGACACAAACTCAAAACCAAGCTTGTTGTTCAAGGAGAAATAATGTGACGATGAAGATCGACATAGGCTTAGCTCATCATCGAAAATGGTGCTCTAGGCAGAAGGACCATGTAGCACAGTTAAAATTTAGCACGATAATGGTATAGCCGATCGGGCTAGGAATGATGAGATTGAGTTTAAATTCCTCAGCAACAAATTACTAGGGGTACTGAATCACAGTGTGGATTCAAGTCACATGTCAAAGTTCTCGAGTGAAGGACAATGCAGACCGGCGGAGTGACTAAAACAGTGAGAGTATGAGTCCAACAAGAATTCATAACAAATAGTGCAATGACAAGATATCCTTGAGATACCGGGGTAATACTCGAAGGTGGAGCAGGATTGAGGTTGGACAGATGTGTTGATCTGCATAAGACAAGTACTTTAACTTGTCCATGAAAAGGGGTCAAAGAAGATAAACATGGCCGGAACCACAATTGCAAAAGTCTAGATCCAAGATATAAGATATACTTATACCAGGCGAATAATTAATTTAAGAGAAGCTTTAACAATAAGATCTACATCTTGTCCATGGGCATGAACACAAAGTTCAAGGTCGGCTCCCACTTCTCCAATGCATATCATTTCATTTACTTCTCGCTTTCGATGAAGTTGTAGTGTTGAAATGTTATCTGGAAAAACACCAGAAGAGTAAGACTCATTAAAACTCTCGGTTTCGAACGGATTGGGGAAGGCATAGGTTCAACCCATAAGGGAATCTTAGGAACCTATTCCTCAAATTTCAAGAATAAATGACGCAAGTTCGAAGGTAGAGTATGGATGACAAAAGCAGAGGATACAAATTTACCCAAGGCATTATGTATTAGGGGAAGAGCTCACAAGGTTAGTGGATATGAAGGTCACTTTCGGATAATAATCTACCAAAGGATCCGGTGGTCCACAAGGATCTGATGTGAGTAACGATACTCAACCAAAAGAAGAAATAATGCAAAGGCATCAAATGATAGAAATTCTAGGATAATTTCAAAGCTTAATTACAAAGGAATTACGATATCCAGATCGGTGTATCAGAATCAGATGCTCTGATTAAGTATGAGTATGTTGAATAGGATTAGATGGGCAATCAATCAAGGTTTGATTTGCCGAGAACCAGCTCATGTCCGGAATGACGTCTGAGCTAGAAGGACAATTTCCATGGAACAACTGATGATTGCATGCATTCACACACATGTTGAATCGATAGAGTAAGGACGACAATCGCAAAGGATTTTATTGAATATTGCTAGACATATGGAATTAACCAAAATGTAAGCAGGTAAGGAAGAACAGGAGAAATATGATACTAAGGATTTCCAGTAGATCGAATAGCATTTCGAAGGATTTTTTGAAACACGCGAACAACTTGGGAATGAACGAATCCCCGGTAATTGTGAGGAATTATCTGTACATGTATTCATGTAGAAAAGGAGCTGCAAGGCAGCAGACACAATGTATTCTCGGAATATCGGAAAGTATTACGGGGTATATTGTAATGACAAGAGCAATTGGAAATGAAGTTATGGACGACAAGTATATGTAGCTATCCATAGGGATTTATCGGTGGTAGGGAATTGCAACGGCTAAGGTCGCAAAGGTCTAGGGAAATCTTCGGAGAGTAACTCCGAAATATTCTCGTGAAGCAAGCGATCATCTGGAATGAGGGGCTACCCGGAAGGAAGGAATTAGAAGAACCTAGATTTAGAGTTAGCAAAATCTTTAACCCGAATAGAAGAGAGATCAGAATCCCAGAGTAAAGACGAGGAGTAAAAGATCCTAATACCACCCAATGGCAACGTGGGCCCGTAAGACACACAACCATGTTAGTAAAAGTTTTGTAATGACTAGACTCAATTTTGACCAAGGAGTTGAAAAGGGGGCTACCTACAGGCAGTCGACTCTGATACCAACTTGTAACGCCCCCGATTCAATCGTACACTAATCATACACGCAAATGTGTACGATCAAGATCAAGGACTCACGGGAAGATATCACAACACAACTCTAGACACAAATTAAAATAATACAAGCTTTATAATACAAGCCAGGAGCCTCGAGGGCTCGAATACATAAGCTCGAATACACAAGAGTCAGCGGAAGAAACAATATCTGAGTATAGACATAAGTTGAACAAGTTTGCCTTAAGAAGGCTAGCACAAAAGCAACATCGATTGAAAAGGCAAGGCCTCCTGCCTAGGAGCCTCCTAACTATTCCTGGTCATCGGCGGCCTCCACATAGTAGTATGCACCCTCGTGGTAGTAGTAGTCATCATCAAAGGTGGCGTCTGGCTCCTGGGCTACACCATCTAGTTGCGACGCTCGAGAAGATAAGGAAAGGGGAAAAAGAGGAAGCAAAGCAATCGTGAGTACTCATCCAAAGTACTCGCAAGCAAGGATCTACACTACATATGCATCAGTGTCAATGAAATGGGTCATATATGTGGACTGAACCGCAGAATGCCAGAAGAGAAGGGAAAGGACTAGCCTATCGAACACTAGCATCTTCAAGCAGGTCCAAGCATCTTGCAGCATTCAGAAGAGATAAGAGTGGCATATTATAATATTAGTAAGTATGTTGTAACATCGCCCAGAGATCACTTCCTCGACTCCCTGCGAGAAAACAATTCCGGAGCCATCATTTCCATTACATGCATCAGCATCAAGTTCTAGTTGTATCCATCGGGATACAACTCCGAGCTTCCGTTACTGTGGAGACGGCTATTAGAATAGATAGAATACTTCCCCGCAGAGGTGGACCAACTTACCCAACATGCTCGATCAACTCCGGCCGGACACACCATTAGGTCATGACCACCCTCGGTTGATCAACACACCGCAGTCCTACCTAGGCTTATTAGAGAGGCCAGCACGCAGGTCTACATCCTAAGCGCGTAGGGGTCTTGGGCCCATCGCCCTTTGCACTCCTGCACATTGCGTACGTGGTCGGTGAGCAGACCTAGCCTTCCTTATACAAGGCGAGGCATTCCAGTCCAACCCGTCGCGCATTGATCCATTGCTGACGTCCGTTGAGCTTTCAGCTGATACATACGACACAGAGTGCCCATACTTATTCCTGTGTGGTGGTTAGTGAAAAAAAGGCCAGAGGCCTACTCAGATCAAATATCCAAACCGTTAGGGTCTTGATAGTGCGGTAACGATCAATGATCCACGATATGTGGTCCTGTCTCCCCGTCTCATGGACTTGTGGGAAGGGCTAAGAATGTCTGGTCGTGCTGCATGGAAAACTTGTGGGTATCCTCCAGATCAACCCGACTTCACATCACTCGCGGTACCCCTCGGGGCCGACCCGATGTCATCGTGGCTCTATGGTAAGTCAAAGTAACCGTGTGCCTGAAACAGCAAGGGGGAAACCTGAGGAATCACCCTCGATGGATTCCCACTCGATGTAACCATCAAGGTGGACTTGGAGGAATCACCCTCGTTGGTCCACACTTGAGGGGTTGCACGAGAGAGTCATTATCGAGAGTTTTGTCGAGGCAGATGTCCTCGTGAAAGGACTTGGTCGTGGAGCCATCACTACGGGTTAGCTTAACGGGGTTTAAAGCGGACACAGGACGCAAAAGTTTATACTGGTTCAGCCCCTTACAATGAAGGCAAAAGCCTACTCCAGTTGTGATGGAATTGCTAGGGTTTCGATGACCAGGGAGCGAATCCGCTTTGCCTGGCTCTCGAGTTGTTGTCTGTTGTCCCTAAACCGCTGTCGGGTCGCCCTTTTATATACATAGGTCGACGCCCGTCGGTTTACAGAATCCCGAGGCCGGATCATAAACGTGTCCAGCTCAGTCTCTATTCCTTCTATCTAACAATACAAGTTACATAACAATGTCGGTTTATGTCTATAGGCCTTAACCCGCCTTTGGGCCTTGGGCTTTCATAAAGCGCCACCATCTTTGTCTTCATGGGCTTCAAATAAACTAATCATCATGGGGATAACCCGGCCTCTCCTGGCCGGTTTATGTCCAGTAGTAACATCCCCAACATTAGGCCCCAGATTGATTTGAACTTGTTCTTGTCAATCTTCGACACTTAGAAAAAAATCCTCCCTTTGCACCTTCGGATGGATCTGGTAAACCGTTGTGACGTCATCCTCTCGATTTGTAGTAAACCACTGTGACGTCATATGTTCATTAAACCCGAAGATACCCTTTATTAATGAGCATCCAACAATCGAGGCGACAACCTCATTATATATCCATTTTTTGGGCTCCTTGATTCCCGTGCCTGTCGCTTATCTCTTTGCCCTTATAAATAGGGCTGGGGATCCCTTTCCTTTTCTTTCCGTTGCCTCTTTGTCTCTTCTTCCTCCTCGCGACGCCCCTGCACCCGAGTGCCGCCGCTGTCGTCGAGCTTCGCCTCTGCCTCACCATCGGCTGCTGCATCAACTTGATCGCACCAGAGAAACGCGGCGCACCTCCGCTGCTTCAACAACTGCAGTAAGTCTTTCCCTCTTTCCTCTGTAGATCCACTTGGGGTTCATATGGTTTCACGGTGTTCTTCTCTTGTTCTTCTTCAGTCCATAGACAGCAGACCTCAAGCTTGACGCGTTCCGTGTGGTAGCTATAGTAGTCCTTATCTCGACTATCAAACCAAGCCTTATACACATAAGAACTTGATCTGGACCTTTTGTGAACTGCTCCAGGACCAACTTTTTTAGGTCTAAATCTTTTTCTTTTCTTGACTTAGACATTTTTTTGCCTTAGATCTGTACCTTCCTTATCTGCGTAGGCGGTTTATCCTTGTAGAAAATAATCTGTCATATGCCATTAGTCCCCTTGTAAACCGCTCGTTGCTTTACCATTTATAACTGCATCAGTCTCCGGTTTAATATTTTTATATGGTTGAATTCCTTTTCCTTAACCTGTTGTGCTTTATGCCTTGTCAATCATGAATCGTAAACCGGCAGTAATCTTTTTCCAGCTCTTCACTTGTAATGGCCAAACAATTCTATGCCTGTAACTGGGTCCCTTCCTGGGTTACCAAGGAGCAACTGGATGGATGTGTCAAAATTGGCACCTTACCGAAGCGGAATGAAATCCAGTGGCGAGTTCCCGGTCCAGAAAACCCTCCTACCCCCAGAGATGGCGAAGTGGTAGTGTTTGTTGATCACATGGGTCGCGGCTTTAAACCGACCGGGTCCAAATTCTTCCGTGATGTGCTTGACAATTTCCAGATCGATCCTCAAGACATTGGACCAAACTCTGTGTCCAATGTTTGCATCTTTCAAGTATTTTGTGAAGCATACCTACAAGAGGAGCCAACTTTTCAGCTATTCGGGGACTTTTTCTATTTGAACCGCCGGACTGAGTTTGTAGACGGGCCCAATACCGAACTAGGCGGTGTTTCAATTCAGAAGAGGAAAGATGTCAATTTCCCTCATGCCAAACTCCACAGTCATCCTAAAGACTGGAACCAGACCTGGTTTTATTGTAAAGATACCTCCCCTGATGATGAGAATCCTCTGTCGGGTTACCGTCTTCACCGGCTTACAAACACACATCCATTTCCTCAATGGTTGACTACCCAAGAGTGGGCTACATATGCTCCACAACTCTCTATGCTCAGGGCCTTTATGGCCAATGGTCTAACAGGAGTTGATTTTGTCCGCTGCTGGATTTCATGGAGTATATTGCCTTTAAGCCATCGCTCCGGTTTAATGTGCGAGTATACTGGTGACTCAAAAGACTCTCAACGTCATATTGATATTCAGCTGACAGAAGTTGAAGTTACTGAAGCTGTGAAGAAGATACTGAATGAATCGGAGGTTGTCTGTAGCAGGACCGGGTTAAGTCCGTTCTACACCTTGAATAAGACGACAGCTGTAAGCATTGCCTCATTCCTACTTGTATTCCATATCTTTAACTATATAATCTCTTATAACTTTCGTCAATTCTCTTTAATAGGGTGATGACCCTTTTTGGAAGAAGAAGCCTCAAGAAAAACCGGTGAAAACCCCTCGACCTAAGACGAGGGTGGTCAAGAGGCCTACCAAGAAGAAGGCAACTGAACCCATTGGTTTATAGCTTGATGACGACCCTGATTAACTGGACGTCGAGGTAGAACTTGACTCTCTTGGTTCACTTATATACACCTCCTTGACAATGATTATTATCAGGATGGCGCTGAGGGCAGCCAGGCCGACGACGCAGAGGTAATTACTCTTCCCTCCGGTTCAGGCACTCCGTCAACATAGAAAATCCATCAAACAATCCGGAAAACAAAATTTTCGCATCCTCTTGCTCACTTGGATCCAAAATTTCTTTTGAAGAAGCAGCAGCACGAGGCTCGCTGCACAACCCGGCACAGCGGCCAAGTAGTCACTTCGGCCGGTTTACCAAACACTCTGGTTCGAAAACGTCAACCTGAGGTCTCACCCACTTCTGATACCTCTTATCCCAAGGAAGGTTATTTCCAACAACCTCTTAATCCATCCAATTCAAATTATCAGGGAACACCTCATTCATCATCCGGCGAGTCGACGACCACACAACTCCCTCCTCTTAACACAGTTGCTGCGTAAGTATTTCAACTCAATCTCTTGTCGCTTTATACTTGCATGTTATACTAACCCTTGCATCTTTTTCCTTTCAGAGCCAAGGCGAGACCCAGCAAGAAGGCTCGGGCGAATAAACCATCTGACGACCATGTGGTTATTGAATCGGAGCCAACTACTGAACCAGAAGGTCCAAATGCTGACGCCATGTTTGAGGAACCGCCCCCTCAATATCATGACTATGTTGAACAAGTAGAAGTTGAAACAGCAGACCATACTGATAAACCGACGAGCCCGATCCGTAATGAAGATGGTCCGTCTAGTTCGGTTAAGGCTGCTGATATCCCGTCAACTCCAGTGAAGGCTACCGGTGACAAGGAAGATGATGTTATCATCACTGGCGTTGGCCACACCTCCCCTGGTATCCCTGTTGCTTTATCAAAACATAGCACCAAGGAGGAACGTGCTGCTATGGAAAAAGGCAAATGGAGCATCGATTTATCAAGCTATGCTCACCTCAACGCCCAGGAACTCCATTCTGGTTTTTTAAATCGTCTGTACACAAACCGTGACTACGAAGCCGATTTAGTGAACTTGATGAAGGAACATTATGAGGTAATTACACAACTTTTTCTCTCCTAAGTCCACTTGTAAGTACCAATTCCAGTAGCCCCCAAGGGCCGATTTATGATGGTAATCAAAAACCGGGACTTCATAATACTGCAACTCTGCATACTTATCCTCCAAGGGTCGGTTGATCCTTTAAAAATGAACCGGTACTTTAGCACTGTAATCCTATAACTTTCGCCTATGTAGTCCCCAAGGGCCGGTTTATCTTTCCAAGGTGAACCGGGACTTTAATCACTATTACTTTGAGCAGATGTACATTAGCCCCCAAGTGCCAAGAATAATGCTTACATTACACTTGGGACTTGAAATAATTTTCTAGAACAAAGCGAGTAGGCATTAGCCCCCAAGTGCAAAGTGCATAACTTGTTATGTGCTTGGTACTTCAAATATATACAGCCCACTAATGATATGTCTTTCCTTTATAGGCTGAGCTGGGAAAAAAGGATGCCCAAACCACTGATCTTCAAGAGAATATTAAATCTCAGCAAGCGGAGGCTTCTAAAGCCAAGGAGGAACTGACCAATGTCTTAGCAGCCATGGAGAAGCTGAAGGAAACCTTTAAGAAGGAACGGACAGATTGGGACACAAAGAAGGCCGCTTTAGCAAAGAGGGTCGAAGACGCAGAAGCAGCCCTTAAACCGGTAGTTGAAGAACTGACCGGTTTAAAGCGGCAAATAAACACTATGACATCTGCTGTATTTGGTTAATATCCTCATTTGATGTTTTTCAAGTCATTTTATCCCATCAGTTATCGGTTTACTGATGCTTTCCATGTCACAGGGACCCGCATTACCCATCTAGGCTCTGACATGCGGATGAAGCTGAAGGCTGCCTATACCTTGATAGAGCAGTTATATTCTGGATCCCAACAGGCTATTTGCACCACTGCATATAACAGGCCTCGTCCAAGGTTAATAAAATAAACTATCGAGAAGTTGTCTATGTTGCCTACCCGGTTGGATGAACTTAGAAAATCAGCTGCAAGGTCAGGCGCATTGACTGCGCTAATCCGGGCCAAGGCATGGATTCCAGATCTTGAACCGGCAGATATTGGCCAAGGCTATCCCGGCGTGAAGGAAGATGGTTCAGAATTTAACAATGATGATCTCCGAAGGCTAACAAGGGAAATGTGACTTATAGCGAGCAAATTGGCGGAAGAAACGGATTTGTCTCTTATCAGCCGGTTTACGATGCTGATCAGACAAGATATCCTGCCCCAACACATGATGTTGAAGATCTTGTTCCGCCAATTCGTAAGCACACTTATGCCCCTGACATTGATCCTTCCACCCTTATAAGTGAAGAAGCCGTGTTCCAAGCTTTAACTAGAATCGATTGGGCAACGATTGATTTCCAGCCACTGGGTAGGGAGGAGGAGGATGCAGCGATTCAAGATGACCCTCAATCTTCAAGTCGTCCTAGTGATGAATCCTGAACCGGGAGCCGGTTTAGTCTATCGCAGCCTACCATTCTTACTGAAATAATTATCCTGTGTGGGCATTAAAGCGCCTTGTAATAGGCTAGTTCAAACACTTGTCTGTTATGCCATCAAGCATACTTATTTTGCTTGATACTGATAACTCGCCATACTTTTTGGGATCTTTATTATATGCATAATCCGCAGTGGCTGTATTTTAACTTGTTCCTGCATACAAGAGATTGAAAGTGTCATGGCGGTTTACCGCTGGACGGGTCATGATGCCCAAATATATAGCCTAGGTGTAGAGCCAAGGCTATTTAAAAACAACTAGATATAAAGTAGATAATACCTGTTACCTCGTTGTTTGACCCATGGTTGTTATAAAAGGGTGATAACACCAATCTGGAGTATTGATGACTCCTTCCAGGTTTGCCGGTTTATAATAAAACTGTACCGGGTTATGATAAACACCGGTTTTAGCCATATAATACTGGTGACTTGTAGTCAAAACCAGACTGGAGCAACAAACGCCGGATTATAGCTGATCATGTACTGACAACTTAGCATTGTAAGCCACGCCGGGTTGTAATAAACGCCGGTTTATCAGAAAATATGGATGAATCTTATCAAAAGAGAAAACTTTGCAAAAAACACAAGAAGAATATGCAAGGCTTTTCATGGGCTGCCAGGCCCTAAATCGAGGCTTTTCACGGGCTGCTAGGCCACTGAGTTAAACCATTTTTCAAAGCCTTTTAAGATGGACCTCAATCTTTAACCAATCATCGTTTTAACTTTGACAAGTTCAGGGTCTATGAGATTGACTTGTCAAACGTTCGACGGGTCATACCAGGTTTACCTGGATGGAGTGGCTTACTTAAATAGGCAGGATAACCTGGGGTTTTAGGTGAATACACCTGGCTTCCAAGCCTGGCTTGATAGCCTATTGCGAGGGTGCAGATTCTTTGTTCTTTGAGAAGTAAAGAGCCCCCAAGCAACATTTCAGCTGTGCTTGGTGGGTGCCTATGTTTGAGTTGTGTTGGTGCAACACTCTCTTTGGCCCCACAGAATTTCCTTTTGGCCTCAAGCCTATCAAGAGGTGTAGCTATGGTGCAAATACAACCAAGCCCCCTAGTGACTTCCTGTTGGCCTTAAGCCGATCAATAGGTGTAGCTAAGGTTCGGATACGACCAAGCCCCCTAGTGACTTCCCTTTGGCCTTAAGCCGATCAAGAGGTGTAGCTAAGGTTCGGATACGACCAAGCCCCCTACTGATGTCCTTTTATATGTGTGGCTTTATAAGCCGGATCAGCAGAACTCCGCTTTATGAATAGAAGCCCCCATGTAAACACACATGATATAAAAACAACAGAGACCCTGCTTTAGCTGAGGCTCCGGTTTATTTTATCGATCATAATATATACATTGTCATAATTATGTACATAAAAAGAGCCTATGGCTCAAGTATAGTAAGGCCGAAGATGAGCTATATTCCACGGCCGCTGGGTCTCCTCCTCCGATTTGCGTGAGTCTTTGTGCTCTCGAACATCGATAAGGTAGTATGATCCATTGTGCAAATTTTTACTGACCACAAAAGGCCCTTCCCGAGGTGGGGATAACTTGTGCATATCAGTCTGATCCTGGATGAGCCGGAGTACCAGATCGCCTTCTTGAAAAGTTCTGGTTTTAACCCGGCGGCTGTGATAACGTCGCAGATCTTGTTGATAAATCGCCGAACGTGCCGCCTCAAGATCACGCTCCTCATCTAACAGGTCCAGTGAATCCTGGCGTGCTTTCTCATTATCAGCTTCAACATAAGTAGCCACACGGGGCGAGTCATGATGGATGTCACTAGGGAGCACTGTCTCTGCTCCGTAAACCATGAAGAAAGGCGTGTAACCCATAGATCTATTCGGGGTGGTGTTGATACTCCATAACACGGAAGGTAACTCCTCCACCCAACAACCCGGCGTCCGCTTTAAAGGAACCATAAGCCGGGGTTTGATACCTCTCAAAATTTCTTGATTGGCCCTCTCTGCTTGACCATTAGATTGGGGGTGAGCCACTGACAATACGTCAAGCCGGATGTGCTCACGTTGACAGAATTCTTCCATAGCACCCTTGAATAGATTAGTACCATTATCAGTTATAATGCTGTGTGGAAAACCAAACCGGAATATCACCTTTTTGATGAATTGAACCGCCGTGGCCGCATCACACTTACTGACTGGCTCTGCCTCTACCCACTTGGTAAACTTATCAACCGCCACCAGCAGGTGGGTCTTCTTGTCCTTGGACCTCTTAAAAGGTCCAACCATATCGAGCCCCCAAGTTGCAGACGGCCAAGTGATTGGAATCATTCTTAATTCTTGAGCCGGAACATGAGCGCGGCGTGCAAACTTCTGACAACCATCACACCTCTTTACCAAATCCTCAGCATCAGCATGAGCCGTCAACCAATAGAAACCGTGACGAAAGGCCTTAGCTGGCAAGGATTTTGAACCGGCGTGGTGACCACAATCTCCTTCGTGGATCTCACGCAAAATCTCACAACCTTCTTGAGGAGACACACAACGCTGAAACGCTCCTGTGACGCTGCAATGATGTAGCTCCCCATTGACAATGGTCATTAACTTGGATCGTTGGATTATCTGCCGGGCCAAGGTTTCATCGTCTGGTAACTCGCCCCGGTTCATGTATGCCAGGTATGGGACCGTCCAATCTGGAATAACATGAAGAGCCGCTACCAATTGAGCTTCGGGGTCAGGCACAGCCAAATCCTCCTCCGTAGGTATCTTGACTGACGGATTATGCAGCACATCTAGAAAGGTATTGGGTGGCACCGGTTTACGTTGAGAGCCTAAGCGACTTAAAGCATCTGCCGCTTCATTCTTTCGCTGGTCTATATGGTCAACCTGATAACCCTTGAAATGACCAGCCACTGTACCCACCTCTCATCTATATGCCGGCATGAGTGGATCCTTGGAATCCCAAGTGCCAGATACCTGTTGAGCCACCAGGTCCGACTCACCAAAGCACTTAACCCGGCTTAAATTCATTTCTTTAGCCATCCGAAGACCATGGAGCAAGGCCTCATACTCAGCTGCATTGTTAGTACAAGGGAACATTAGACGGAGAACATAACAAAACTTATCACCTCATGGGGAAGTTAATATGACTCCACCCCTGAGCCCTCCAACTGTCTGGACCCATCAAAATGAATAGTCCAATAAGTGTTGTCTGGATTTTCCTCCAGTGCTTGCAACTCTGTCCAATCATTGACGAAGTCCACAAGTGCTTGGGATTTGATTGCTGTGCGAGGCGTATATTTTAACCCGTGAGGTCCAAGCTCAATAGCCCGTTTAGCAATCTGGCCAGTTGCTTCTCTGTTTTGGATGATATCTCCCAAGGGGGCTGAACTGACCACTGTGATAGGATGACCCTGAAAATAATGCTTGAGCTTCCGGCTTGCCATAAAAACCCCATACACCAGCTTCTGCCAATGTGGGTATCTCTGTTTGGACTCAATAAGCACCTCGCTGATATAATAAACCGTCCATTGAACCGGATACTCTTTTCCAGCCTCCTTGCGCTCCACAACAATAGCCACACTAACAGCCCGGGCATTAGCAGCCACATATAGTAATAAGGGCTATTTATCAACCGGAGCCACAAGGACAGTTGGCTGGGCTAACTGTCCCTTCAAATCCTCAAGCGCTTTATCAGCAGCATTACTCCAGACGAAGTGATCCATTTTCTTTAGCATCTGATACAAAGGGATAGCCTTCTCTCCAAGGCGACAGAAAAACTGGCTTAAGGCTGCAATCCGGCCCGCCAAACGCTGAACATCATTGATACATGCCGGTTTAGCCAGAGATGTGATAGCCATGATCTTCTACGGATTAGCTTCAGTGCCCCTGTTAGACACCAGAAAACCCAAAAGCTTGCTGTTGGTACACCAAAGACACATTTGGCCGGAATAAGCACCATCTTATAAACCCGGAGGTTATCAAAAGTTTCCTTCAAGTCACCTATCAATGTTTCCTCCTTTCTGGACTTCACCACAATATCATCCACATATGCATGAACATTGCGCCCAATCTGTTTATGCATGCAATTCTGGACGCAGCGCTGATAAGTCGCTTGGGCACTCTTGAGCCCGAAAGGCATAGATACATAGCAGAAGGCTCCAAAGGGAGTTATGAAAGTTGTCTTCTCCTGGTCCTTAAGTGCCATTTTGACCTGATGATAACCAGAATAAGCATCCAGAAAACACAAACGGTCACAACCTGCTGTAGCATCAATAATTTGATCGATACGAGGGAGAGCAAAGGGGTCAGCTGGACAGGCCTTGTTTAAGTTTGTGTAATCCACACACATACGCCAAGTGCCGTTTTTCTTAAGTACCAGCACCGGATTAGCTAGCCACTCAGGGTGAAAGACCTCCACAATAAACCCTGCTGCCAAAAGCCGGGCTACCTCCTCACCAATAGCTTTACGCCTCTCTTCATTGAAGCGGCGACGAAACTGCCTGACCGGTTTAAACTTAGGATCTATATTAAGGGTGTGCTCAGCGAGTTCCCTCGGTACACATGGCATGTCAGAAAGCTTCCATGCAAAGATGTCCCGGTTCTCACGGATGAACTCGATAAGCGCGCTTTCCTATTTCGGATCCAGGTTAGCGCTGATGCTGAACTGCTTGGATGAATCGCCAGGAACAAAGTCAACCAGCTTAGTCTCGTCAGTCGATTTAAATTTCAGCGCCGAATCATGCTCGGTAGTTGGCTTTTTCAGAGAAGTCATATCTGCCGGATCAACATTGTCCTTATAAAAATTTAACTCCTCTGTGGCACAAACCGACTCAGCATAAGCCGCATCACCTTCTTCACATTCCAAAGCAATATTCCGGCTCCCATGCACTGTGATGGTCCCCTTATGACCGGACATCTTAAGCTGCAGATAAACATAACAAGGCCTTGCCATGAACTTAGCATAAGCCGGCCATCCGAAGAGGGCCTGATATGGACTCTTGATTTTCACCACTTCAAAAGTCAACACCTCTGATCTTGAATCATGATCATCTCCAAAAGCAACTTCCAGAGCTATCTTGCCAACTGGGTATGCCGATTTACTAGGCACCACACCATGAAACACGGTGTTCGACGGTTTAAGATTCTTATATGTCAACCCCATGAGAAGGAAGGTTTCATAGTAAAGGATATTGATACTGCTTCCTCCATCCATAAGCACCTTGGTAAATGTATACCCCCCAACCTGAGGTGACACCACCAAGGCCAGATGACCCGGATTGTCAACCCAGGGTGGATGATCTTCTCGACTCCACAGGATGGGCTGCTCAGACCAGTGCAGATAAGGAGGTGCCGCCGGTTCAACGGAGTTCACGGCCCTTTTATGAAGCTTTTGATCGTGCTTACATAAGCTAGTGGTGAAGACATGATACTGCCCACTATTCAACTGCTTTGGATTGCTCTGATAAGCCGATTGCTGCTGCTGTTGATTCCCCTGATGGTTGTAACCTCCCTGGTTGCCCTGACTGCCTTGATTGCCATGTCCGGTTTGGTTGCCTTGGAATCCTGAACCGGAGCTGCCACCTCCATAACCCGGCCCATGGAAACCGCCTCCTGAACCGCCGGGCGGTCCATTATCATATTGAACGAGATTTGCATTTTTGAACTCCCGCATAATGAAGCAACGCTTCCAAAGATGCGTAGCTGGCCTTTCCTTTGATCCGTGCTTTGGGCAAGGCTGATTTAACACGCGCTCTAGATTGGGGCCTGACCCTCCACCCCGTTGGGGCGGTTTACCCTTACGCCGTTGACCGTTATCCTGGTTGTTGGTGTTAGCCACAAAGTCCAAGCTATTATCTGCCTTGCGTTTACCGTTGTTCCCATGACCTGTCGGGTTATGCTGCTGCCCTTTGGTGCTGCCGCTCTTCTTTCCCTTCCTTGTCTTGTCATCATCAGAATCGGGGTCCTTGGTACTATCGGAGTCGGCATACTTCACCAGAGTCACCATAAGTGTTCCCATGTCATTATAATGATGTTTCAGCCGTCCCAACTTCAGCTTCAAAGGTGCAAACCGGCAATTGCCTTCCAATGTTAAAACGGTTGTGTCAGCGTTGATTCAATCTGATGAATGCAAAATCTTCGAAACCCGGCGCACCCAGCGGGTTGTTGATTCTCCTTCCTCCTGGACACAAGCAGCTAAATCCACGATTGACATGGGCTGCTTGCACGTATCCTTGAAATTCTGGTTGAACCGGGCCCTTAACTCGGCCGACGACCCAATGGAATTGGCTGGTAGGTTTTTCAACCATGCACGAGTTGTTCCCTCCAACATCATGGTAAAGTATTTGGCACACACCGCTTCGTCCACATCCAGCATCTCCATTGCCATCTCATAGCTTTCCACCCACAATTCGGGGGATAAATTGGCGGTGTAGTTCGGCACCTTGCGCCAGCCTTTGAAATCCTTGGGTAGCCATACATTGCGCAATGCTGGGACGAGACATGGTAACCCCTGGTTCCACCGACGTGGTTGGACGAACCGGAGTGAGTTGACGAACCAGAGTGAGTTGATGAACCGGAGCGTCGTGTTGCGCTGCTAACTCGGCTTCCCTATGTGCCCTAGCGCGATCCACTACATCCTGAGCATTGCCACCGCCACCCGTCGGGTTATGGCCACGGGGCGGATTACAATTCCACGCACTGCTTGATATGGCCGGTTCATCTATATGCCTCATAACGTTCCTTCATCAAGTTCACTAAACCGGCTTCGTAGTCTCGGTTTGTGTACAAACGATTTAAAAAACCAGAATGGAGTTCCTGGGTGTTGAGGTGAGCATAGCTTGATAAATCGGTGCTCCATTTGCCTTTTTCCATAGCAGCACGTTCCTCCTTGGCGCTATGTTTTGATAAAGCAACAGGGTTACCAGGGGAGGTGTGTCCACCGCCAGTGATGATAACATCATCTTCCTTGTCACCGGTAGCCTTCACTGGAGTTGACGGGATATCAACAGCTTTAACCGGACTAGATGGACCATCTTCAGTACGGACCGTGCTCGTTGGTTTATCAGTATGGTCTGTTGTAGCTCCGGCTCAGGCAGGGAGTAGAATGAATCCTTTCGCGGCTATATGAATAAGCCTGCTGCTGAGTTAAGGCCATCTAAAGGAGCTCCCTAGCCCGTCATGTTTCAACCTCTACTGGGGACTCGCCATCAATCGGGAGAGCTGCCAATCGTGAAGCGGCGCAACGATGTTATCCAACAGGTTAGAGTAATGACCCGGAGGTGTTGAGACGTGTCGTGATGGCACATTGTTCTGACGAGGCTGAGGCGGCGGATCCATCGCACGTGGCTGAACCTGTGCCCTGGTCCTAGGCGCCTCCGCCCGGTTTACCACTTGCTGGTTGCTGGTGCCTGCTCCTGGCGTGTTAAAGAGGTTTCTTGCCTCAAAAACCGGCGGGAGGTGCGACCGGTATCTTCTTCTCATGACATCATCTAACACACTCTGATCCAGCATAAGCCGGTAGGCCTAAGCCTCTAACTCGGTCCGCTCTGTAGCCATCCTGGCGTTCTCTGCTGCCAGGTCCGCTTTAGCTTGAGTTATCTGATCCTTCACCTTTGCAATCTCTATGTTGTGATGATCCCGGTTTGCCGCGTCCACCTCTGCTGCCAACAACGTTGCCAAACGTCGAACAAATCGGACAAAACCTGAGCCGGAGGCAGCGCAGAGCCCCCTGCTCCTGCTGGTGTTGCCGCTGCTGAACCGGAGATCATTGCTGCGGCGGTAGAAGAGTGTTGCGCTGATTGTGTACCGGCCATGAAGACCGCGACCCGACTCGGCAGATCAATGGGGTCCGGAATACTATCGCCATCGGAACCTCCACTAACCCGGCCATCCTGCAGCTGATACAGTGACTCGGTCTCTCCGGTTGAAGACTCGTCATCAGAATAGACAACGGTTTCGCCACCAGATGCTGATCTATCCTCATATTCCGCTCCATGGATGACACCTACGAAGGCACGCTTTATGGTGGGCTGAACCTGGGCGGATCTTGCACGCTGAGCCGTCTCGATGATGTTGGTGCAGATGTCCAGCTCAGGGCCCGGTTCGCCGATCTTGCCGATGAAGACGTGAATTCCACCAAAGGGGACCCGGTACCCGTACTCAATTGAGCCGGCCTCGGGACTCCATCCTGCATCGTTGATGTAGAGCTTGCCACAACGACTTTTAGTCATCTGGCCCACAGCATATCCCTTGAGTCCTTCGAAGCTGCCCTTCAAGAACTCAAAACCATCGTGCGATAGCCCCACGGTGGGCGCCAACTGTCGTGGTTTTGTCACGACAGATGTCCTCGTGAAAGGACTTAGTCGTGGAGCCATCGCTACGGGTTAGCTTAAAGGGGTTTAAAGCGGATGCAGGACGCAAAAGTTTATACTGGTTCGGCCCCTTACGATGAAGGCAAAAGCCTACTCCAGTTGTGATGGAATTTCTAGGGTTTCGATGACCAGGGAGCGAATTCGCTTTGCCTGGCTCTCGAGTTGTTGTCTGTTGTCCCTCAACCGCCGTCGGGTCGCCCCTTTATATACATAGGTCGACGCCCGTCGGTTTACCGAATCCTGAGGCCGGATCATAAATGTGTCCAGCTCAGTCTCTATTCCTTCTATCTCACAATACAAGTTACATAACAATGTCGGTTTATGTCTACAGGCCTTAACCCGCCTTTGGGCCTTGGTCCTTCATAAAGCGCCACCATCTTCGTCTTCATGGGCTTCAAATAAAGTAATCATCATGGGGATAACTCGGCCTCTCCTGGCCGGTTTATGTCCAGTAGTAACATCCCCAACAATGACCACGACCGAATCGCTACACTACAGGGTTAACGTCTGAAGTGCTGATGAGTTATTACCCTCGACACTCGATAGTAACTTTGCAGAGTCGTACAACTAAGGGGGTGATGTGTGGTGTCGGGGCCTGGAGGTCGATCACGTTGATCGAGTCATCGAACATAAAGTAGGGGCAACTGGGACAAGGTGGGGGTCATTGATGGATCTCTAACCAACCTATACTAAGCAGTTTAGAATAAGCAGGTAAGGTATGAAAGCAGGTAACAAAAATAGGCTATGCATCAGAATAGGACCATACAAAAAGCAGTAGCAGTTCTAATGCAAAGCATGAGAGGGAAAGAAATGGGCGATATCGGAATGCTCAAGGGGGGCGCTTGCCTGGAAGCTCTGCTGCAAAGGAACGGTCGTTGGTGACGTAGTCGATCACAGGGACAACATCGGTCTCGAGGTCTACCGGAGAGAAGTGGGGGATGAAACAATAAATATAAAGCAAACAAAGCATCATAAAGCATAACATGGTAATACACGGTGTTAGGGGTGAACTATCGCAGTGCTATACGTTCCAAACGGAGAGGGAAAACATCCGGAGGGGTTTTCCCGGCGTCTGAAGTTTTCCGGATAGATGAAAAGAGAGGGGATGGTTCCATGTTCAGCATCCTAGGGGCATGTGATAGATGAACGAACCGCGTATTTGGATTCGTTGGATTTTTCTGAGCAAGTTTCATATATAAATTATTTTCATCCGAGTTATGGTTTATTTTCTATTAATTTTAAAAGTTTTAATAATATTAAAAATTTATTTTAATTATTAAATTTGACATAAAGGAATAATGATGTCTGCATGAGGTCAGAGTGATGTTAGCAGTCAAAACCAGCTGGCCCAGGTCAACCTGACCAGTTGGTCCCACGTGTCATAGACAGTGGGGCTAACTATGGTTATTTTAATTAAACAGGGTTAGTTATTAGTTGGGCCCCACATGTCAGTGTCTGGTTAGTTTAGCTAATTAAGTTTAATTATAAAAAACATTTTAATTAAAATAATTAAGCGGTGGGGGCCATGTGTCAGGGACACTAGGCTGCCTAGTCATCAGTTGACTGGGTCAATGGGCCCAGTGGGACCCCTTGGCAGTGGCACAAGAGTTGGGGCCCATGATGCCACATCGGATGCCGAGTCAGCGCTGGTCACCGGAGCTCTCCAGCGAGCCCGAACGACACCGGTAACTCCGGCAAGCTTGGCATCCGTTTGTGGGGGCACCACTCAAAGTGGGGTCGGGCTCTTTGGATCGGCCTCTTCACGGCGCATCCGGTGGTGGCTGTGGTCGGAGCTGGGGAGGCTGGAATGTTCGCCGGCGAAGATTGCGGGTGGCGTTTGCGTTCAGCGCTACAGTGCGCACGGGTGACATAAATGGCTGGGCGCGGTCTACGTGGTGCGGCGAGGCCGATGAGCAGCAGCGCGCGACCAAATGGTCGCCGGAACGACACCGGCAACGTGCTATGCGGCGGCGAGCTCGGGCAAGTCGAGGGCGGTGGCTAGAGGTAGTAAACGGCAATGGAAGAGAGAGAGAGAGAGAGAGAGAGAGAGAGAGAGGAGTGAGCGGAGGCTCACATTGAGCCTGCAGATGTGCGAGAGTGAGCTCGGGGGAGGTTCGAGGCGGCGAATCGGGGCGGCGATCGACGGCGGCCGTGCGGGCAAGACGAGCTTAGGGAGGTTGTTGCAGTGGCTCCAAGCTTCAACGGAGAGGCGGAGGTGATGTAGTCGAGAGCCGCGACGACATAGGACACGGCGGAGTGGCGATTGGGGCACAGTGGCCGCGGGATCGAGCGGACAGCGGCAATGGCAGTGTTCGGTGGAGGTGGATTTGAGGGGGAAAGCGAGCACGTGGGCGAGAGAGAGAGAGGGCGAGGGGGAAAGTGGAGAAGGGGGAGAGGGGACCGAGGCACCGGGGCGTCCTTATCCTCCTCCGAGGGGTCGCTGACGAGGTGGTCGGGCGGGGGCATGCACACACTCGGTCGGCTTCCCTGTAGCGAGGTGGAAGGCGACCGAGGGGGAGCTGGGTCGGGCCGGCAGAGCGGGCCAGCTGAGCCGACTGAAGCCAAGTCCCAAAGGGGGGTGCAGGCGTGATACGTCTCCAACATATCTACTTTATCTCATGCTTTTCCTCTTGGTTTGGACTCTAATTTGCATGATTTGAATGAAACTAACCCCGGACTAATGTTGTTTTCAGCAGAACTACCATGGTGTTGTTTTTTTGTAGAAATAAAAGTTCTCGAAATGGAACGAAATTTTCTGAGGATTTTTTATACCAATAATAAGACTTTCTGAAGCCAAGACCCAACGGAGAGGGGCCCCTGGGTGGGCACAACCCACCAGGGCGCGACCCTCTCCTGGTGCGCCCAGGTGGGTTGTACCCACCTGGTGGCCCCGCTGACGACCCCTTGATACTATAAATTCACATATTTCTAGAAAAAATGAAGGAAAAAAGAATTATCGCGATCCTCGAGACGGAGCCGCCGCCAAGCCATGTTCTTCCTCGGGAGGACATATCTGGAGTCCGTTTGGGGCTCCGGAGAGGCGGATCTTCGATCTTCGTCATCGCCAACCTATCTCCATCGCCAATTCCATGATGCTCCCCAGCGAGAGTGAGTAATTCTTTCGTAGGCTCACTGGTCGGTGAGGAGTTGGATGAGATTCATCATGTAATCGAGTTAGTTTTGTTAGGGCCTGATCCCTAGTATCCATTATGTTCTTAGATTGATGTTGCTATGACTTTGCTCTACTTAATGCTTGTCACTTTGGGCCTGGGTGCCACGATTTCAGATCTGAACCGTTTATGAATTCATCATTATATCCATGTTTAAGATCCGATCTTGCAAGTTATAGTCACCTACTATGGTTATGGTCCGGCAACCCCGGAGTGACAACAACTGGGTCCACTCCCGGTGATGACCGTAGTTTGAGGAGTTTATGTATTCACTATGTGTTAATGCTTTGTTCCGGTTCTCTATTAAAAGGAGGCCTTAATATCCCTTAGTTTCCAATATGGAACCCGCTGCTACGGGAGGGTAGGTTAAAAGATGTCATGCAAGTTCTTTTAATAAAGCACATATGAGTATTTACGAAATACATGCCTACATTATATCGATGAACTGGAGCTAGTGTTGTATCGCCCTAGGTTATAACTATCTCATGATGAATATCATCCAACAAGTCACCGATCCAATGCCTACGAACTTTTCCATATTGTTTCTGCTAAGTTACTACTGCTATCATCACTATTACACTTGCTACAAACTACTGCTATCATTGTTACTGTTACCATTGCTGCTGTCACTACTATCAAAACTTTCATACTACTTTGCTACTGATCATATTGTTGCAGATAATTAATCTCAGGTGTGGTTGAATTGACAACTCAGCTGCTAATACCTTCAAATATTCTTTGGCTCCCCTTGTGTCGAATCTATAAATTTGGGTTGAATACTCTACCCTCGAAAACTGTTGTGATCCCCTATACTTGTGGGTTATCAAGACCTTTTTCTGGCGCCGTTGCCGGGGAGCATAGCTATATTTGTTGAGTCACTTGGGATTATTATCATATTATCACTATGAAGAATCTGAAGGATCCAAAGACTAAGATTTATCCCTCTAAGACGAGGGGAGGTAAGGAACTGCCATCCAGTTCTGCTTTAGATTCACCTTCTGTTATGAGTAAAGTTGCAACACCAGCACATGCTATTAATTCTAATATGTCGCAAGTTATTGATGATGCTACTTCTACTATGAATGATGCTTATGGTGATGCTAGTACCTTGCTTGATAATGATGATGTGCCACTTGGTGAATTTCTTGATAAACAAATTCCTAGAGTTATACAACATGATGTTGTTGAATCTGATGATGAGCTTGAAACTGAAACTACTGAAACATGTGCTAGAACGAGCCTTCCTTGATATGAATCGCCTAAGATACCGGAAGGTTATGTTATGAGTGAAGACGCAATTAGAGATATTCTTGCTTGTAATGATCGAGATGATCTAGAGAAATTAGTACAAAAGTATAAAGAAAAATCTTTGAATGTAGAATGAAATGTGATCCTAAGTTTGCTACTTCACCTATCTGTATTGCTGATAAGGATTATGAATTCTCTGTTGGCCCAGAGTTAATTACTTTGGTTGAATCTGATCTTTTCCATGGTTATAAAATTGATACTGTTGTGGCACATCTTACTAAGTTGAATTATATAGCCACCCTTTTTACTCATGATGAGAAAACTCGTTATTAATTTATTCTCAATTTATTTCCTTTCTCATTAAAGGGTGATGATAAAGCTTGGTACAATACTCTTGCACCTGGTTGTGTGCGTAGTCCCCAGGATATGGTTTATTACTTCTCTGAAAAATATTTTCCCTTCTCATATGAAACAAGCTGCCTTACAGGAAATATTTAACTTTGTGCAAACTAAAGAAGAGTCTCCCAAAATCTTGGGGGAGGCTTTGCCAGTTACTTAATTCTTTGCCTGATCATCCTCTTAAGAAAAATGAAATACTTGATATCTTCTATAATGGACTAACCGATGCTTATAGTGACTTCCTAGATAGTTGTGATGGTTGTGTTTTCAGGGAACAAACTATTTCTCAAGCTGAAGAATTATTGAATAATATATTGAAAAATTATGATGATTGGACTATTCCTGGGCCACCGCCTGAACCTACTCCGAAGAAGAGGGGTATATTATATCTCAGTCCCGAGGATATATGTAGCGATCAGACCTCAAACGGTCCAATCTCTGTGCTTCGGTGTCATCCCTGGATCAGTAATGCTGACACCACACAGTACTTGAAGGATTTATAACAGAGTAGCAATCACACACTTATTACATCGAGTGCCTCAAAAGAGAACTTATTACAGTAAATATGGCTTAAGGCCATCTAATAACGATAACAACGGAAGGCTTGGAAGATAAGTGAGTCCATCAACTCCAACGGCATCACTGAACTTTGCAAAACTTGATAACCTTGATGCGGGTGAGTCAGCTGGCATACTCAAGAATCTTTACTGGTTTCTCCTCATAGGTCAAATCGTTGTCCAACTGAATCGCTTCCAGCGACACTGTATCTCTCAGCGGTATATCAGCCATCTCTGCGTGGCACTTCTTTAACTGGGAAATGTGGAACACGTCGTGAACTCCTGACAATCCTTCAGGCAATTCCAACTTATAAGCTACTTCTCCCATACGCTCCGAAACCTTGTATGGTCCTACAAAACGTGGCACTAACTTTCACTTAACTCCAAAGCGCTTAACTCCTCGAAGTGGAGATACTCGAAGATAAACTCGGTCTCTGACTTTGTAAACTGTCTCCTTGCGTTTAGAATCTGCGTAGCTCTTCTTCCTGGACTGGGCTACCTTGAGCCTATCGCGAATCAATTTCACCTTCTGTTCAGACTCCTTAATCAGATCCGGTCCAAACAATTGGCGGTCTCCAACTTCATCCCATGACAGTGGGGTCCTGCACCTCCTTCCGTACAAGGCTTCGAAAGGGGCTATCTTCAAACTGGATTGATAACTGTTGTTGTAAGAGAACTCTGCATATGGAAAATTGTTGTCCCAACTAGATCCATAATCTAGCGCACAAGCTCTCAGCATATCCTCCAAAATCTGATTGACTCTCTCGGTTTGTCCATCTGTCTGCGGATGGAAAACTGTACTGAATTCTAGCCTGGTACCCAAAGTTTCATGCAACTGATTCCAGAACTTTGAGGTAAACTGGGTTCCTCTATCTGATACAATGCTCCTTGGAACTCCATGCAGACATACGATCCTGGTCATGTATATCTTTGCCAACTTGGCACCAGTATAGGTAGTCTTCACTGGGATGAAATGAGCTACCTTTGTCAAACGATCGACTACTACCCAAATCGAGTCATAGCCTGAACGAGTTCTGGGCAAACCTGTAATAAAATCCATGCCTAGCTTATCCCACTTCCATACGGGTATTGGCAATGGCTGTAGCAATCCGGCTGGCTTCTGATGCTCTGCCTTTACTCTCTGACATACATCACAAACTGCTACATACTCCGCAATATCCTTCTTCATTCCGGTTCACCAGAAAGTATCCTTCAAATCCGGATACATCTTGGTATTTCCTGGGTGAATCAAATATGGTGAATCATGGGCCTCTTGCAGAATCAACTTCCTGATCTCTAGGTCATTGGGCACATAAACACGGTCTTCAAACCATAGGGTATCGTGCTCATCCTCACGAAATCCTTTAGCTTTTACTTTGCTCATTTTCTCCTTAATAGAAGAAATCTCCTTGTCAGTCTTCTGGGCTTCTCTGATCTTATCCATCAAAGTACACTGAATCTCCAATGCTGCTACATAGCCTCTCGGAACTATCTCCAAGCATAGCTCACGAAGATTCTCGGCTAACTCTCTTGGTAAATCTCCTGTCTTTAGGGTGTTGACATGACTTTTACGACTCAGCGCATCGGCTACTATGTTAGCCTTTCGGGGATGATAATGCAATCTCATATAATAATCCTTGATGAGCTCCAACCATCTCCTTTGCCTGAGATTTAACTCCTTCTGCGTGAAGATGTACTTCAAACTCTTGTGATCCGTGTACACCTCACAATGGTTTCCAATGAGAAAATGTCTCCAAGTCTTCAACACATGCACTACGGCTGCTAACTCCAAATCATGTGTGGCATAATTCAACTCATGAGGTCTGGTCGCTACAATATGCAAGAGGCAAAGAAATCTATGAAGGAAAAAAGTATTAAAGATGAGGACGTTAAAATTTTACCTCCTATTGAAGAAATACATGGGCTTAATACACCACCAATGCCTAAAGTGGTAGAGGTAAATTCTCTTATAAAGTTTAATGAAAATGATAATCCTCAGAATATGCATCCTAGTCAATGCCTCCATGAGTTTGAAAACTACATTAGAAAACAAGATCACTTCAATGCAAACATTATGAAACAATTGAAATATAATTCTGATATGATTACTCGCTTGAGTGACTTGTTATCTAGAATATCAAATGATGTTAGAGGTGTTAGAGAACATGCTTGTATGGTTCAAACTCAATTAGAACAAGTTGCTAAATCTCAAAGAGAATTGCTTGATGAAATGAATCATAATATGCATGACTTTGCTGTTAGAGTTGCAACTAGAGGAGGTAAAATGACTAAGGAACCACTTTATCCTGAGGGACACCCAAAAAGAATAGAACAGGACTCACAAAGAGCTAACACTAGTGCACCTAGTCCTTCTAAAAAGAAAAAGAAAAGGAAAAATGATAGGACTTTGCACACTTCTAGTGAACCTGAAATAGAGAAACCTCCTGATAATGAAAATGAAACTTCTATCTCTGATGCTGAAACTCAATCTGGTAATGAACACTCACCTAATGATAATGAAAAAGATAATGATGAGGTTCATGAAGACTCTCAACCAACAAATGATAAAGAACCAGATAATGATGTTGAGATAGAACCACCTGCTGATCTTGATAAACCACAACCTAAAAATTAAAGATATGGTAAAAGAGACTTCGTGGCTAGGAAACACGGTAAATAAAGAGAACCGTGGGTTCAAAAACCTATGCCTTTTCCACCCAAGTCAACTAAAAAGAATGACGATGAAGAATTTGAATGCTTTGTTGAAATGCTGAGGCCAGTCTTTTTGCGTACTCGCTTGACTGATATCCTGAAAATGCCTCCATATGCAAAGTATATGAAAGACATCATCACAAACAAGAGAAAAATATCGGAAGCTGAAATCTCCACTATGCTTGCTAATTATAATTGTAAAGATGGATTACCTAAAAAACTTGGAGATCCGAGAATACCAACTATACCTTGCTCTATCAAAAAGAATTATGTGAAAACTGCTTTGTGTGATTTAGGAGCTGGTGTTAGTGTTATGTCTTTCTCTTTATACAAAAGACTTGATGATACGTCTCCAACGTATCTATAATTTTTGATTGTTCCATGCTATTATATTATCAACCTTGGATGTTTTATATGCATTTATATGCTATTTTATATGATTTTGGGGACTAACCTATTAACCTAGAGCCCAGTGCCAGTTTCTGTTTTTTCCTTGTTTTAGAGTATCGCAGAAAAGGAAAATCAAACGGAGTCCAATTGACCTCAAACTTCATGGAACTTATTTTTGCATTGTTTGCAGACTGTCCTGTTTAGGCAGATTGCTGTTATGTTTGCATTGTTTGCATGTGTTTGCTTCTTTAATGATTCTATTTGAGGATAGGACTATTAAATATGGAGAGGCATTTAGTATGCAATGTTGAATAATAATTTTAGTGATTTGCTACAGTAGAGTATGATAAGGTTTTTGTAATGGTTTATACTAACTTATCTCACGAGCCCTTGTTGAGTTTTGTGTGGATGAAGCTTTTGAGATTTAGGGAGACCGTGATATGAGAGGAATTAAGGAGACACAAAAGCTCAAGCTTGGGGATGCCCAAGGCACCCCAAGATAATATTTCAAGAAGTTCAAGCGTCTAAGCTTGGGGATGCCCCGGTTGGCATCCCACCTTTCTTCTTCAACAACTATCGGTTAGTATCGGTTGATCCTAAGTTTTTGCTTCTTCACATGATGTTTGCTATTCTTAGATGTCATTTTATTTTGTTTTGCTTGCTGTTTGAATAAAATACCAAGATCTGAAATTCTTAAATGTTAGAGAGTCTTCACATAGTTGCATAATTATTCGACTACTTGTCGGTGGGAACGACACCTATGGGATCACAAGAATCCCTACTACGGTTAGCGGGGCGCGGGGTCGTGAGAAGAGCGGATCTAACAGGTAGCGCACGGTTTGTTTATCCAGTTTCGGGCCGCAAGGATGCGTAAAACCCTACTCCTGCTTTGGTGGATTGTATATCTGTGTTCTTGAGCTAGCTATGGGGCGTGAGGAGCTCCAAAAAGCCAAATCCCTCTCCTGGTCGCCTCGGGCCTCCTTTTATAGAAAAAGGGGTTGCCATAGTGGCACACATGAGGTGGAAAGGGTACAGTGATGCGAGGTTATCCCTCGCATTACATGACAAGGCGCATTTAATGCGTCTAGCTTAGGTGTCCTTGCTTTATCGGGGACGGGGGAGAAACCTGTCTTGTCCGTCGCTGCTCCTTCTTGTGTCGACATGCGCCCTGGCCAGCGACGCCTGCGATGCCACGTAGGTAGGCAGGCAGCTGAGGTGGCGCAGTGGTGGGTCTTCACAAAGATCTGCGTGCCGCCACGCAGGTGCCTGCCCAGCTGGTTGGGTCGGCAGCTGCATGCGAACGGCGGTGGAGGTTTAGTCGGCGTGGGCCTGATGGTGGCCCTGTGGGTGTCCTCGGTAAGGGCCTTGCTGGGGCCCCGGCAAGGGTCTTGCCGGGGCGCCTGCTGTCATCCCCAGCAAGGCGCTTGCCGGGGGCCTTGTGGTCTTCCTTGGCTGGGATCCCGCCAAGGGTTGTCGTCTCCTTAGTGCGTATCTGATCTTGAATGTCTTCACAAAGATCTGTATGCCGCCACGGGGATGTCTCCTGAATCCTTGTCCTTTGGGGGCAGTGGACTCAAGGGTGATTTGCTCCATAGGCGCGGGACGAGTCGCCGCGGCAAGTGTCTTGCCGGGGCTGCTAGAACTGTCTCCCGGCAAGGATCTTGCCGGGGGAGTCCGCTTCGTCCCCTTTGCTCTTCGTGGCCTAAGCCTTGGCGTCGTAGTTCTCTTGAGCTTCGGTCTTACCCTGGCTCACCTCCCTTGCCTTGCTTGGTGTGGTGGCGCCCGTGGCTCAGACTGCCCGTGCACAGTTATAGGGGTACAAAAAGTGTACCCCTCTTTTTGTACACCGACAGGAGCCCCCGGGCCTGGGCCACACATAAGCGCAACGCGTTGTTGGGCTCGGCCCAAAAACGGTGCGTGGGTAGGCGGGGCGGTTTTTACCATGGTAAGATTCTTCACGCGCTGCGCTTCCCACGACTCCCGCGCATGGCACGGCGTGGGGAGGTGCGTGTGACGTGGGCAGCATGCGTGGGGTTGGTTCCTGCGGGCATGCATCACACCACAGTTAATGTGAAAGGAGGCGGCCCGTGTTTTCCCCCATAAAAAAGGAATAACCGTGGGCGCGCTGCTCACTTTCTCCTCTTTCCTCGTGCCCTTTCCAATCTCAGAGCCGTCGTTTCCTCTCTTCCTTCCTTCCTAAGCTTCCGTCATCGCCTGCCGTCGTTGCTTCGCCATCCCCCTTCCTCAGCCCTCTAAACTTCTTGGTCGCCATGGCGCCCAAATCCGTCAAGGGCAAGGGGTGGCTAAGGGCGCTGGGACTGTGGAGCCGCTGGAGAGCGCGTTGTCGGGGGATCGGACGAAGTCCGCCTTTTTCTTCCCCTTGACGGTTGATGTTCAAGAGCTTCGGGCCTCCTTCAGGCCCCTACGGGCAGCGAAGATGGGGGGAGAGAATTCGGGACACCCGGCGACGCACGTCATTCCTGCTGCTTGCGTCGATCCTGCTCCAAATCGGTATCCCTTTTTTGTTGATTATCTTTCTTGCGGGTTATCCCCCCTTTCTCCGATTTCTTCTGCGACATTATGCACACCTTCAGCTTTTGACTCTTGGATTTTACACTGAATGCGGTGGCGTGCATGGCTTTCTTCGCGCATCTTTGCGAAGGCTTTGCCGGGGTGCAGCCCAACACGGCGCTCTTCCGCCATTATTTCTTCCCTCGGATCCAGCCGGGAGGTGCCGTCTCTGGTTGCGTCACCTGGATCCCAAGATACAAGGGGGCGTACCCGGACGGTGCCGTGAAGGAGAGGTGGGAGGAATGGCGTGGCCGGTGGTGCTGGATTGAGGATGAAAACCCGCCGGAATTCTGCAAGGTCCACCGAGTGCCGCCGGTCCGTGGCAGCGATTGGAGCGATGTCGACGCCGCCGACGGGAGGCTCACTGTTGCCACTACTAGGATTCTCTGGCTCACCCGGGCCGGACTCACCCTTGAGATGATCGGGGCGGACTTCATTCGCCGCCGGATCGCCCCGTTGCACAACAAGGGGAGGCCAGCTTGGCTCTTTACGAATCCGGCTGACATTATGCGACTCCGCCCCGGTCTCGATCACAACTTCACAGTGCTGGCGCATGCCCACTTCTGCCAGCGGCTTTCCCAGCTTGATGTGGGTCGCGATGGCGAGATCGAACGGACCGGCAAGGCCGCGAGGGCTGCCGCAAAGGTTGGCAAGGCCCTCAAGGGGCTGCTTTTCAAGCTGCCAGCGGGGGTGGTCCCGTTGTGCAACAATTCACGTAGGTCCGAGATCATCGCCATGATGCCGGACTGTAACGCGCACGGCCCTGTCCTGAGCTGGAAGGATCCGAAGGATGCTGATGTGCAGCAATTCTTTGACACCCTGATCAAGGTGTATGTCAATGCTGACACCGAGCGGTGGCTTGTCATGGACACCACCCAGGCAGAGCTGGACTACATCGCCACTAGGGCGAGGGAGGCACAGCTTGCCATGGAGGCCGGCAGCGCCCGGGGTGTGGAGGACAAGGCCGCAACGGCTGCGGAGGAAGAGGAGCTCACCCGGTGGGCGGCGGCCTCCGGGGAGGTCAGCAGTGCCGACACTGGAGCTCCGCTCGTTGAAGACGCGGTCGACGAGTCGTCGTCATCGGAGGACGTGGCAGCGGGCTTGATGCCAACCAGGGGAAGAGGGTGAATCCTGCGGCGGGCTGGCTCCGGCGAGCCGGTCCGGCCCGGCAGGGCTACGCGGCCTCAATCGACCCTGGAGGGGTCTGGGCGTCACACGAGGGCCACGGCAGCCAAGAGGCTGACGAAGGCCGCTGAGAAGAAGAAGACAACAGCCCCTTCCTCATCTGGGCGCGCACAAACTCCGCCGTCTTCGCCTCCTCCGGTAGATGTCGACTCGGATATTGACGCGGAGGTCACTTTTGATCTCGGGCCTCTCAGCCCGAAGAGGAAAAGGAAAGTGGTGGAAGAGGAGGAGGTGGATGACGAGTAAGTACTCCGTTCCTTACTGCCATTTCCACTCCTCTGAATTAAGTCACTCATCTTGATCCGTTTTTGCTTTCACAGGGATGCAGAGACGTTGGCCCAGAGGTTGAAGAGGGCGAAGGCCTCGGCGAGCAGTCAGCCCCCAGCTAGGGCTTCAAAGATGCCACTGGTGGTGTTGAGCAGCCCGGAGAGCAGCCCCCGGCACAGCCCCCGGCGTAAGTTCGTCACCCTCCTCTTATTCGACATGTGGTAGGCGTTTGATGCTATGGTGTTGACCTTGTCAGGTTTGCAGGAGGGGAGCGGCAGGAGGAGGAGCCGCAGAGGGCTACCCCCAACACACCACCCCCATCGACTACGCCGCCACGAGGGGCGTCCCGGCAAGGGCATCAAGCACGGAGCCCACACCCATGGAGGAAGAGGGGAACTTGGGCGCTGGTGACTCTGCCATGGCGCCGGATGCTGGCGGGGAGGGGACTTCTGCTTCACAGCCTAGCACTGGTGAGTCGCCTGTCCTCCGTCTCTGTTTTTCCCTTCTTCTTTTTCTTGGCTCAATGCTCCCATTACTACCCAGGCCCTCCTTCAATAGGTATGGAGGACGTGGATACTGTTGTTGGGAACATTGCTGAGGAGGCCGCCAGGGATGCTGACGAGGTCGCCGATGATGAGGCCGCCAAGGATGCTGCCGAGGACACCGTTGCGGGGGCCGCCAAGGCGACCGGCGAGGCTTCTGCCGAGGGCGCCAATGGTGGACCTGCCGGGGAAGCCGGCAAGGCCACTGCCGAGGAAGAGGTGGCTGATGATCAGCCTCCCTCCTCAACCTCGGGCCCCGGCAGATATCTGCAGGTGGGCGACGATCTTTTCGTCCATCTCCCAGGGGCGTCAAGTTCCCGGGCGCCCGCCGAAGGGGAAGTCTTTGACGGCGAGGTTCTTGCCGCCACAGGGCTCGAGGTTGTCGGTGAGTCGGGCGTTGGCGGTGATGGTTCTCCAGAAGAGCAGCTTTTCCGCGCTATGGGGGCCAACTTCCGAAAACTCCAGGCGCTCTACCGTGTCCATCTGGACAAGGTTAAGTCCAGGACGACAATGGTGGACCAGCCGGAGGTGGATTTCAAGGCACGCGTTGCTGAGACGCAGACCTGGTTCCACCAGACTCGCGAGGAGCAGAGGGCCTTTCAGGAGGAATTGGCCAAGCACAATGTCGAGCTCACCATGAAGATAGCTGACATCGAGAGGGCCCAGGAAAAGGCGGCGAACTTGGCTGCCGCGGCCGAGGCCATCCGGAACCAGCATCAAGCCGCACTGGATTCCCAGGAAGAGGACCTCACCGCGCGTGAGGCGAAGCTTGCCGCAGCGCTCCATGGCAAGGATGAGGAGCTCGAGGCCCTTGTCACGCGACGGACTCGCGAGCTGGAGTAGAGGCACAAGGAGGCACTCGATGCTCAGGATCTGGCCCATGCCGGCAAAGTAAGGGAGTTGGAGGTGGCGCAGGACGAGCTGAAGGAGCATGCCCTCAAGTTGTCCAACGAGAAGAGTACGCTCAACAGCGCCTTGGTGGAGGCGCAAGGAGCGGTCATCAGTAGGGCTGGGGAGCTCTCCGAAGCGCAAAACTCCATCAGAGATCTCAAGCTGAAGCTGGAGGATCTCGAGAAGATGTTGTCGGAGAGCAGGGCTCGGGAGGAGACCTTGACCAGGAGTCTGGAGGAGGAGAAGCAGCTGCGGGCGAACGAGGCCGCATCCCACCAGGAATATGTGGCGGGCGAGAATAGATGGATCAGCCGTCTGGAGGACGTCGCCGGCAGGGTCACCTCGCAGTTGGCCACCATGGGGATGCCAAACGTGAGGTACGCCCCTGAGCGCAGCGGGACCGTCAACACCAAGCTGACTTTGTTCTTCGAGGGCGTCCTTGGAGCCTTGGCTTATCTTCACTCCAGCAAAGCGGCCACGTTGGCCGGGGAAGCCCGGCAACTTTGCCGGGGGGTCATGACCAAGGTCCTCACCAAGATGGCGTACTGGAACCCCGACCTCGACTTCGGTGCTGCGATGGATAGCTTGCCGGACGGTATTGACCCCACGGTGCTCAAGGAGCGCATCAAGCCCGTCATCAGCAGCATCAACGAAATCAAGAGGGTGGAAGGCCAGCGCCGGGATTAGGCATCCCGTTCTTCACGGCCGCTGCAGGTTCACGACCAAGACAAATTTCATCTTTAGTTAGAACCGCACCAATGATGTGATGTAATATAACATTGCAGTACTTTTAATTTCATGCACGTTATTTCCCCATTCAATTCCTCTTTGTATGTGCGCCCTACGTCGATTGGGTAGGCTCGCCGGCGCGGAAGCCCCTACCGGCGATTTGGGGACGGATCCCCATGGGCCTGCTGGGTATGCGTGCTGCCGGACGAGCCACCTTTCCGTTCTGAACGCGGCCGCTCAAACTGTCGAGCTTGACTCGAGTCAGAATTGAGAGCGTTGTTGATCGCGAAAGGCTACTCTGCCATTCTCGACGCAGCCGCTTGAACTGTTGAGCGGACTCTAAACAGGGCAAGGGCGTTGCCGATCGCGGGAGAGCCCCCTGGCGTGCAGGTTTCTCATACAAAGGCATGACATCTCCAGGGGGAATAACCTCATATAAAAAGGATAGAACAAATAAGGGTTCAGTGCAACTTAGCTTCTGTTTGCAATCGCTCGAGTGCCGATCCTCTGGCCTCCTTTCTTCTCCAAGGGTCACGAAGATGAAGGAGTGCCGGGCTAACTGCTAAAGCCGTTTCTCACAACTACGCCCCCTACCTGGCGCGCCAGAGATGTCGGTGGGAACGACACCTATGGCATCACAAGAATCCCTACTACGGTTAGCGGGGCGCGGGGTCGTGAGAAGAGCGGATCTAACAGGTAGCGCACGGTTTGTTTATCCAGGTTCGGGCTGCGAGGATGCGTAAAACCCTACTCCTGCTTTGGTGGATTGTATATCTGGGTTCTTGAGCTAGCTATGGGGCGTGAGGAGCTCCAAAAAGCCGAATCCCTCTCCTGGTCGCCTCGGGCCTCCTTTTATAGAAAAAGGGGTTGCCACGGTGGCACACAGGAGGTGGAAAGGGTATAGTGATGCGAGGTTATCCCTCGCATTACATGACAAGGTGCATTTAATGCGTCTTGCTTAGGTGTCCTTGCTTTATCGGGGACGGGGGAGAAACCTGTCTCGTCCGTCGCCGCTCCTTCTTGTGTCGACATGCGCCCTGGCCAGCGACGCCTGCGATGCCACGTAGGTAGGCAGGCAGCTGAGGTGGCGCAGTGGTGGGTCTTCACGAAGATCTGCATGCCGCCACGCAGGTGCCTGCCCAGCTGGTTGGGTCGGCAGCTGCATGCGAATGGCGGTGGAGGTTTAGTCGGCGTGGACCTGATGGTGGCCCTGCGGGTGTCCTCGGTAAGGGCCTTGCTGGGGCCCCGGCAAGGGTCTTGTCGGGGCGCCTACTGTCATCCCCGGCAAGGCGCTTGCCGGGGGCCTTGTGGTCTTCCTTGGCTGGGATCCCGCCAAGGGTTGTCGTGTCCTTAGTGCGTATCTAATCTTGAATGTCTTCACAAAGATCTGTATGCCGCCACGGGGATGTCTCCCGAATCCTTGCCCTTTGGGGGCAGTGGACTCAAGGGTGATTTTCTCCGTAGGCGCGGGACGAGTCGCCGCGGCAAGGGTCTTGCCAGGGCTGCTAGAACTGTCTCCCGGCAAGGATCTTGCCGGGGGAGTCCGCTTCGTCCCCTTTGCTCTTCGTGGTCTTGGCCTTGGCGTCCTAGTTCTCTTGAGCTTCGGTCTTACCCTGGCTCACCTCCCTTGCCTTGCTTGGTGTGGTGGCGCCCGTGGCTCAGACTGCCCATGCACAGTTATAGGGGTACAAAAAGTGTACCCCTCTTTTTGTACACCGACACTACTCATTGATCTTCACTTATATCTTTCGGGGTAGTTTGTCATTTGCTCTAGTGCTTCACTTATATCTTTTTAGAGCGCGGTGGTGGTTTTATTTTGAGGAAGTAGATGAATTCTCGTGCTTCACTTATATTATTTTGAGAGTCTTAAATAGCATGTTAATTTGCTTAAATAATCCTAATATGCCAGGCATCCAAGAATAATAAAAACTTTCATATAGAGTGCATTGAATACTATGAGAAATTTGATACTTGATAATTGTTTTGAGATATGAAGATGGTGATATTAGAGTCATGCTAGTTGAGTAGTTGTGAATTTGAGAAATACTTGTGTTGGAGTTTGTGATTCCCGTAGCATGCACGTATGGTGAACCATTATGTGATGAAGTCGGAGCATGATTTATTTATTGATTGCCTTCCTTATGAGTGGCAGTCGGGGACGAGCGATGGTCTTTTCCTACCAATCTATCCCCCTTGGAGCATGCGCGTAGTACTTTGTTTCGATAACTAATAATTTTTTGCAATAAGTATGTGAGTTCTTTATGACTAATGTTGAGTCCATGGATTATACGCACTCTCACCCTGCCACCATTGCTAGCCTCTCTAGTACCACGTAACTTTCGCCTGTACCATAAACCCACCATTTACCTTCCTCAAAACAGCCACCATACCTACCTATTATGGCATTTCCATAGCCATTCTGAGATATATTGCCATGCAACTTTCCACCGTTCCGTTTATTATGACACGCTTCATCATTGTCATATTGCTTTGCATGATCATGTAGTTGACATCGTATTTGTGGCAAAGCCACCGTTCATAATTCTTTCATACATGTCACTCATGAATCATTACACATCCCGGTACACTGCCAAAGGCATTCATATAGAGTCATATCTTGTTCTAAGTATCGAGTTGTAATTCTTGAGTTGTAAGTAAATAAAAGTGTGATGATCATCATTATTAGAGCATTGTCCCAGTGAGGAAAGGATGATGGAGACTATGATTCCCCCATAAGTCGGGATGAGACTTCGGATGAAAATAAATATATAAAAGAGGCCAAAGAAGCCCAAATAAAAAAAGAGGCCATAAAAAAAGATAAAAGGCCCAAATAAAAAATAGAAAAAATGAGAGAAAAAGAGAGAAGGGGCAATGCTACTATCCTTTTACCACACTTGTGCTTCAAAGTAGCACCATGATCTTCATGATAGAGAATCTCCTATGTTGTCACTTTCATATACTAGTGGGAATTTTACATTATAGAACTTGGCTTGTATATCCAATGATGGGCTTCCTCAAAATGCCCTAGGTCTTCGTGAGCAAGCAAGTTGGATGCACACCCACTTAGTTTCTTTTGTTGAGCTTTCATATACTTACAGCTCTAGTGCATCCGTTAGATGGCAATCCCTACTCACTCACATTGATATCTATTGATGGGCATCTCCATAGCCCGTTGATACGCCTAGTTGATGTGAGACTATCTTCTCCTTTTTGTCTTCTCCACAACCACCATTCTATTCCACCTATAGTGCTATATCCATGGCTCATGCTAATGTATTGCGTGAAGATTGAAAAGGTTTGAGAACATCAAAAGTATGAAACAATTGCTTGGCTTGTCATCGGGGTTGTGCATGATTTAAATATTTTGTGTGGTGAAGATGGAGCATAGCCAGACTATATGATTTTGTAGGGATAACTTCCTTTGGCCATGTTATTTCGAGAAGACATGATTGCTTAGTTAGTATGCTTGAAGTATTATTGTTTTTATGTCAATATTAAAATTTTGTCTTGAATCTTATGGATCTGAATATTCTTGCCACAATAAAGAGAACTACATGGATAAATATGTTAGGTAGCATTCCACATCAAAAATTCTGTTTTTATCATTTACCTACTCGAGGACGAGCAGGAATTAAGCTTGGGGATGCTGATACGTCTCCAACGTATCTATAATTTTTTATTGTTCCATGCTATTGTATTATCAACCTTCGATGTTTTATATGCATTCATATGCTATTTTATATGATTTTTGGGACCAACCTATTAACCTAGAGCCCAGTGCCAGTTTCTGTTTTTTCCTTGTTTTAGAGTATCGCAGAAAAGGAAAATCAAACGAGTCCAATTGACCTGAAACTTCACGGAACTTATTTTTGGAACGGAAGCAACCTGATAGACTTGGAGTGCACGTCAGGAAATAAACGAGGGAGCCACAGGGTAGGGGGTGCGCCAACCCCCCTAGGGCGCGCCCTCCACCCTCGTGGGCCCCTCGTGGCTCCCCTAACGTACTTCTTCCGCCTATATATCTCCATATACCCTAAAACGATCGGGGAGCACAATAGATCGGGAGTTCTGCCGCCAGAAGCCTCCGTAAACACCGAAAGCCAATCTAGACCTGTTCCGGCACCCTGCCGGAGGGGGAATCCCTCTCCGGTGGCCATCTTCATCATCCCGGTGCTCTCCATGACGAGGAGGGAGCAGTTCTCCCTCGGGGCTGAGGTATGTACCAGTTGCTATGTGTTTGATCTCTCTCTCTCTCTCGTGTTCTTGAGGTGGTACGATCTTGATGTATCGCGAGTTTTGCTATTATATTTGGATCCTATGATGTTTCTTCCCCCCTCTACTCTCTTGTAATGGACTGAGTTTCCCCTTTGAAGTTATCTTATCGGATTGAGTCTTTAAAGATTTGAGAACACTTGATGTATGTCTTGCCGTGCGTATCTGTGGTGACAATGGGATACATGTGATTCACTTGATGTATGTTTTGGTGATCAACTTGCGGGGTTCCGCCCATGAACCTATGCATAGGGGTTGGCACACGTTTTCGTCGTGATTCACCGGTAGAAACTTTGGGGCACTCTTTGAGGTTCTATGTGTTGGTTGAATAGATGAATCTGAGATTGTGTGATGCATATCGTATAATCATACCCATGGATACTTGAGGTGACATTGGAGTATCTAGGTGACAATAGGATTTTGGTTGATTTGTGTATTAAGGTGTTATTCTAGTACGAACTCTAGGGCTATTTGTGACACATATAGGAGTAGCCCAACGGATTGATTGGAAAGAATAACTTTGAGGTGGTTTCGTACCCTACCATAATCTCTTCGTTTGTTCTCCGCTATTAGTGACTTTGGAGTGACTCTTTGTTGCATGTTGAGGGATAGTTATATGATCCAATTATGTTATTATTGTTGAGAGGACTTGCACTAGTGAAAGTATGAACCCTAGGCCTTGTTTCAACGCATTGCAATACCGTTTGCGCTCACTTTTATCATTAGTTACCTTGCTGTTTTTATATTTTCAGATTACAAAAACCTTTATCTACCATCCATATACCACTTGTATCACCATCTCTTCGCCGAACTAGTGCACCTATACAATTTACCATTGTATTGGGTGTGTTGGGGACACAAGAGACTCTTTATTATTTGGTTGCAGGGTTGCTTGAGAGAGACCATCTTCATCCTACGCCTCCTACGGATTGATAAACCTTAGGTCATCCACTTGAGGGAAATTTGCTACTGTCGTACAAACCTCTGCACTTGGAGGCCCAACAACGTCTACAAGAAGAAGGTTGTGTAGTAGACATCACTTGACTTGAATAAACTCACACACCTACTGAAATATCTTTGCAAATGGATGACAAATCAACTGCCATACCTATCGGTATCTGTGAGGATGTGCCTGTTGTTGTTGCTAACGTTACTAGTTTAACTAACTTTGTTATACTTGAGATGCCCGAGGACGACAACATGTCGATTATCCTTGGTAGACCCTTCTTGAATACTGCAGGGGCTATTATTGATTGCAATAAAAGCAAGGCCACTTTTCATATCAATGGTAATGAGCATACGGTGCACTTTTCGAAGAAACAATTCCAAGTGAATGGTATTAATGTTATTGAAAAATCTCTGACAATCACTATTGGAAGTTTTCAAATACCTCTACCTACTGTAAAAAAGAAATATGAAATGCTTATTGTTGGGGAAATGCATATCCCCATTGAGGTAACTTAGTGATTTACGAAGTTCTTCGGTTTCATGCTAATCGAAAGTGGTTGTTAATAAGACTTGATCAACCTTATTAATGGATCATTTTTGAATGGTATGAAATTGATGAATTTAGTAAGCACTACCTTCTGTCCCTACTTCTTATTCTCTATTTTTATTAGTTAAATAAAATAAAATGCCATGTTTTGTCTGTTTTCTGAATTTCCCGTGCAATAAAAAAATGACCCAAAAATAAAAGTTCTCAGAATGCCCTGAAAATTTTATATGATTTTTTTCTGAATATTTAAGGATTTTAGTGCAAAAATAACCCGAGGGGGTGCACCAGGCGGGCACAACCCACTTGGGCGCGCCAGCACGCCCTGGCGCGCCCTGGGGGGTTGTGGCCCCCTCACTTATCTCTTCGTCCCACATTGTCGCCTACCTCCAGAAAAAAATCACTCACCCTCTCTCTCTCTCCCGAGTTCTTGCTCATTTTGCTACCAAATTCGATCTCTTTGCTCGAGGCTCCATTTGCGAAACTGTTTCGGGAGATTATTGCTTGGTATGTGACTCCACCATTTGTCCAATTAGTTTTTGTTCTAGTGGTTTATACTTTGAATAATTAGCTACCCTTGGTGCTGTTGTAGATGTGCTTGCATGTTAAATTCTTAGTGTTCTAATTTGTTTGAATGCTTGTTATGTCATCTATGCATCCCTATGAGTAGTTGCTATCAATCTTACAAAGTTTTGTTGACAAATTTTTGTCACTCCAAAATTTTTATTTTCAGAAAATTGTAGCGGACATGATGAACCTATTTGGAAGGAGTTCTTCGAGGAGACGATCCTCGGGGGCATCCTCTAGTGACTGTTCTGCCTGTCGGTCTTACGTTGAACCAAGTGAAAGTTCCACGCGAGATGCAGCCACCAAAACATGCTTATGGCCTTGCGATGAATATATGATGTAGGTGGGCATTAAGGAGGAATTTGAGCAATATGTTCACAATGCCGGCCTCGGTCCCTACCTATCAGATAAGTGTGCACAACACCATCTTCTCACCGAATCTTTTGTCAAAGGATTTAAATATTTTCCACATGAGTCTAGGGTGTCGTTTATGCTTTACGATGAACCATTTACTATTCCACTAGAAAACTTTGCATACCATTGCAAACTTCCATTGGGGGGTTCGCTTGATGAGCCAGCAAAGGCTGAGTATGAGTCTTTCTTAACTAGCCTTTGTTACGATGAAAATAGGGGAGTGAGACAAGGAAGAATAAAGAGCATTCACTTTCCCGCAATTCAGTACCTTGCATTATTTAACGGGAAATGCATAGTAGGCAAGCAAGACTGTAGCATACTTTGTTCACCGGACTTGAGCCTCATCCACACCGCTCTCATTGGTGAAAGGAATTATAACCTTGGAGTGATTGTTGCACGTAGACTTCAGAATAACGCCAAAAGTGGCTGGTTCTATGGTGGAATTTATGCCACACGTTTAGCATGAGGACTGGGTGTTTCACCTTTGCCCTTTGACCCTATCCTACCCACTCGATATTTAGATTTTGATGCTCTAAAAGAGCATAAGATTCTCTCTGGAAGGGCTGATAACTTCACTTATAATTTGTTGTTTAACCAATCACATGTTGTGGACACATATTTGCCTGCGCCTGCTCTCTTTGATTATCACAGCAAGGAAAGATATTTTGTTCTTGAGAGCGAGGCCCGAGCTCACAACGCAGTAGTGTTGGCGGCACGGCGTGCTGAGGCCTCCGCACCGAGAGCCTCCGTGAGCTTATAGTTTAACCTAGTATCCAGGATTCAGCCCATTATGATTAAACATGTTTGCAATGACAATTAGAGATTATAGTTTCTCATGCCATGCATAAGTAGCTGGGAGTGGATAATGATTTATCTTGGATATCAACATAGCATTAAAATGATTGTGATGTAGTATGATGATATGGTATCCTCCTCTGAATGTTCAAGTGGCTTGACTTGGTACATGTTCATGCATGTAGTTGAATCAAAACCAACATAGCCTCTATAATGTTTGTGTTCACGGTGTTCATATCCTACTCATGCTAGTGTCCAATGTTACTTATGCATAATGCCTAGTTATGATCGTTGTTGCTCTCTAGCTGGCCGCTTCCCAGTCTTAAATTGCTAGCCTTCGCCTGTACTAAGTGGGAATTCTGCTTGTACATCAAAAACCTTGAACCCAAAGTTATTCCAGATGAGTCCACCATACCTACCTATATACGGTATTACCCTGTCGTCCTAAGTAAATTTGCATGTGCTACCTCTAAAAACTTCTAAAAAAATTATCCGTTTTGTGTGCGTGGATCATTCATGGAACGACAGGAGGTGGTTGACATCTTCCGTGCTAAGCATGTTATCCTCAGGTTGAGTGTTTATTCACTTGCCATCACATGAGGAAATGGGCGGTAATAGGGATGCCCAGTCCCAAAGTGCAAAAAAAAGAGTTCATCTCTTACATAATCAAACAAAAACTCCCAATGGAGTCAAAACCATTACTTTCCGCTTGGGGACCGCCACTAGCGTGCTTAGCATGGAAGATGTTGATAACTGATAGTCGTGAAGTGAATAAGAAAGGTGCATGTCTCAAAATATCATTAATCAGTGTTTTGAAAATTGAGCTCTGGCACCACTGCAAATCACTGCTTCCCTCTGCGAAGGGACTTTCTATTTACTTTTATGTTGTGTCATCACCTTCTATAAACAAGCGCCAGAAACTGAGTAGAGCACAGCGGTCATGATTTATGAATTGTGTATAGCTAATGTTGGGTGCATCATGATTGGATCTTTTCTACCATGAATTACAATGTTTAGTCGCTGCTTGAACTTCGAAGGTGCTCTGCATTTATGTTTTGCGGTCTCAGAAAGGGCTAGCGAGATACCATTATTGTCATATTATATCATGGTTGTTTTGACAACGTGTTGCTATTTGAGATATCTTATTATTGCTCGCTAGCTGATTATGTCATTGATATCAATCATTATAATCTTTAAGAGTTATTGTTGACATGGTTAGTTATAATGTTGGCTAAAAACCTGGGTGTTGTTTAAGCTTATTTATGCAAACAAGAGCAAAAGAGTTTGTCAAAGTTTTTCTTTCTCACTTTCAGTTTATCAACTGAATTGCTTGAGGACAAGCAAAGGTTTAAGCTTGGGGGAGTTGATACGTCACCAACGTATCTAGTTTTTCTCCTGCTTTTCCTCTTGTTTTGGACTCTAATTTTGATGATTTGAATGAAACTAACCCCAGATTGACACTGTTTTCAGAAGAACTACCATGGTGTTGTTTTTGTGCAGAAATAAAAGTTCTTGGAATGGAATGAAGCTTTTTGAGGATTTTTTATACCAATAATAAGAATTTCCAGAGCCAAAACCCACCGGAGAGGGGCCCCTGGGTGGGCACAACCCACCAGGACGCGCCCCCCTCTCCTGGCATGCCCAGGTGGGTTGTACCCACCTGGTGGCCCCGCTGACGACCCCCCTCATACTATAAATTCACATATTTCCAGAAAAAAATCAAGGAAAAAAGAATTACCGCGATCCACGAGACAGAGCCACCGCCAAGCCCTGTTCTTCCTCGGGGGGGCATATCTGGAGTCTGTTTGGGGCTCCCGAGAGGCGGATCTTCGATCTTCGTCATCACCAACCTATCTCCATCGCCAATTCCATGATGCTCCCCACCGGGAGTGAGTAATTCCTTTGTAGGCTCGCTCGTCAATGAGGAGTTGGATGAGATTCATCATGTAATCAAGTTAGTTTTGTTAGGGCTTGATCCCTAGTATCCACTATGTTCTTAAATTAATGTTGCTATGACTTTGCTATGCATAATGCTTGTCACTTTGGGCACGGGTGCCACGATTTCAGATCTGAACCATTTATGAATTCATCATTATATCCATGTTTTAGATCCGATTGCAAGTTATAGGCACCTACTACGGTTATGATCCGGCAACCCTGGAGTGACAACAACCGGGCCCACTCCCGGTGATGACCGTAGTTTGAGGAGTTCATGTATTCACTATGTGTTAATGCTTTGTTCCAGTTATTTATTAAAAGGAGGCCTTAATATCCCTTAGTTTCCAATATGGACCCCGCTGCCATGCGAGGGTAGGACAAAAGATGTCATGCAAGTTCTTTTAATAAAGCACGTATGACTATTTACAGAATACATACCTACATTATATCGATGAACTGGAGCTAGTGTCGTATCGCCCTAGGTTATAACTGTCTCGTGATGAATATCATCAAACAAGTCACCGATCCAATGCCTACGAACTTTTCCATATTGTTTCTGCTAAATTACTATTGCTATCATCACTGTTACACTTGCTACAAACTACTGCTATCACTGTTACTGTTACCATTGCTCCTGTCACTACTATCAAAACCATCATACTACTTTGCTATTGATCATATTGCTACAGATAATTAATGTCCAGGTGTGGTTGAATTAACAACTCGGCTGCTAATACCTTCAAATATTCTTTGGCTCCCCTTGTGTCGAATCTATAAATTCGGGTTGAATACTCTACCTCGAAAACTGTTGCAATCCCCTATACTTGTGGGTTATCAAGGGGCCTTTCCAATTTCTCTTCTGTTTGTTCATGTTTCATTTTTAATTACACTTTTACTTTAGTTTTGTTATATGTAAAACTTGCACCAAAAAAGAGAGTTGAAAGTTAACCCACTGCCACAATTTAGTTTGAGGTTAAAATAAAATAGTTTAGCATTTTTATAAAACAAAAAGGCATTTATTTATATGATTTAGCCATTGTTTTAAACAGTTTGGATCATTAAAACATTTTACAAAAAAGTTGGTTCACCACCAATAATAACAGTGAAAAATCACCACATGATGAACATTTTTGTTTTCATGTTTGAGAAATTTGAACTTTGGACTTTAATTTGAATTTGAAATTGAATAGTGATTTGGATCAAGTGAGGATTAGCAACAGTAATCATGGTGACGTGGCAACATTAGTGGAGGGTTACTGTAGCTTAAATGTCCGGATGTCACACACCGGCTGCTCATGCCATTCCGCAGGAATGTGCGTTGTTTCCTCCGCAATTGAATCCGTGAATATGATCTCTTCCATTAGCCCTAGCTCGAAATCAACACGACACTGCCAGATGCTGACATCCCTCAGCATCTCTCCCCAGAGATCAACTTGCGCCTTTGCCTTGTGCTGCGCCAGGCGTAGATCCTTCGAACTTCCCTCCAATCGAAGCGACGCTTCCTCGATTCGATTTGCCCTTGCTGCCCTCCACCTGAAACACAACCCTGGCATGTCCTCCATCGCCACCGATCTGTGATTCCACAGCAATGGATCCCCTCTAAAACACATGTAGTTTCGCTCAAAGGCGGTAGTGTTGCGGGCCGCAGCTAGAGGGCAGCCCGCGGGATCCTGGGATCTAAGGGATTATTCATGGCGGGATCCTCCATGGAGGGATCCGGTGGGTGAGGCAGGGAGGCGAGCCTAGGCGATGGGAGATCCCTACGAGGCTAAGATAAATATATTACTGCTCCACTCCATCCATATTTAAATACGAAGGCCACCAACAGCAGCCCATGCAAAAATTGATCATGCTGCCCGCGTCCTAGTTTATTGGCCCCTTTTTTGTGACACTTTTTATGACATGCATAAATATTATGTTACTTAAAAATATGGTCAAAAATTGGCAGAAAATACGAAGGAGACCAATGGAAGTAGCAACTCATGATTTAACTACTCACATGCACGCAGTAGAGTAGTAATGTCTTTCTTAACTATTTCCCCCCTCACGTCTACTCAATTTGCATGCGCTGTATTAATTGACCATCAATGAAGTGAAGGACTTTACATGCGACAAATTATCACATAGGGTGGATCTTCGTACAAAAATTGTGTCCCACCGTGTACCTGCGGGTGCGTGCGAGAGAATGAGTGTGTGCGTGCACATCTTCGGTTCGTGCATGTACTGCCAGTGTGCGTGAGAGAGGACGAGTACATTCTTCTGGAACCAGCAGCACGTCACTGTGATCAATCCACACAAGGAGGTCACGACAACGCCTCCACATGTGCCACGTGGCTTCATGAACTGAAAAAGGGATAGACACTGTGTAGTGTGCCATTGGAATTCTAATTTACGTGCATACTGGAAGTACTAGTAAGGTATACGTGTATTGCGCGCATCAGATTTGGCAACCAAATTATGAATAAATACCACACTATAGCATGTAAGCTTAGAGTCATATATGCATGATGTAGACGTTCGTTTAATTCTTATAGTTCATCTCATTCAAAATCAATTAGTTTTTATAAAAAAGTTAATCTATTTTAGGATTCATGGAATTGTGCATTGTAAAGCATAAAGTAAAAACAAATAATGGCAATTCAACAAGAAAAAGAGTTTGGGCAGTTATTATACGGAAGATTCTAGAACAAAGGAGAAGCACTTGTGTTTTGAGGTTTGTGCATTATGCTTAAGTTCAACCATTGAGTCTGATACGTCTCCAACGTATCTATAATTTTTGATTGTTCCATGCTATTATATTATCTGTTTTGGATGTTAATGGGCTTTATTTTACACTTTTATATTATTTTTGGGACTAACCTATTAACTGGAGGCCTAGCCCAAATTGTTGTTTTTGTCTATTTCAGTGTTCCGCAGAAAAGGAATATCAAACGAAGTCCAAATGAAATGAAACCTTCGAGAACGTGATTTTTGGAACAAACATGATCCAGAGGACTTGGAGTGGGCGTCAAGCAATCAACGAGGCGGCCACGAGGCAGGGGACGCGCCTACCCCCCTGGGCGCGCCCTCCCCCTTGTGGGCCCCTCGTTGCTCCACCGACCTACTTCTTCCTCCTATATATGTTCACATACCCCGCAAACATCCAGGAGCACCACAAAACCCTATTTCCCCCGCCGCAACCTTCTGTACCCAAGAAATCCCATCTTGGGGCCTTTTCCGGAGCTCCACCGGAGGGGGAATAGATCACGGAGGGCCTCTACATCAACTCCATAGCCCCTCCGATGATGTGTGAGTAGTTTACCTCAGACCTACGGATCCATAGCTAGTAGCTATATGGCTTCTTCTCTCTCTTTGGATCTCAATACAAAGTTCTCCTCGATTCTCTTAGAGATCTATTCGATGTAATGTTCTTTTGCGGTGTGTTTGTCGAGATCCGATGAATTGTGGGTTTATGATCCAGATTATCTATGAACAATATTTGAATCTTCTCTGAATTCTTTTATGTATGATTGGTTTATCTTTGCAAGTCTCTTCGAATTATCACTTTGGTTTGGCCTACTAGATTGATCTTTCTTGCCATGGGAGAAGTGCTGAGCTTTGGGTTCAATCTTGCGGTGCTCGATCCCAGTGACAGAAAGGGAAACGACACGTATTGTATTGTTGCCATCGAGGATAAAAAGATGGGGTTTACATCATATTGCATGAGTTTATCCCTCTACATCATGTCATCTTGCTTAAGGCGTTACTCTGTTCTTATGAACTTAATACTCTAGATGCATGCTGGATAGCGGTCGATGTGTGGAGTAATAGTAGTAGATGCAGGCATGAATCGGTCTACTTGTCGCGGACGTGATGCCTATATACATGATCATGCCTAGTTATTCTCATAATTATTCCCTTTTCTATCAATTGCTCGACAGTAATTTGTTCACCCACCATAATACTTATGCTATCTTGAGAGAAGCCACTAGTGAAACCTATGGCCCCCGGGTCTATTTTCCATCATACAAGTTTCCAATCTATTTTATTTTGCAATCTTTACTTTCAATCTATATCATAAAAATACCAAAAATACTTATGTTATTATTATCATCTCTATCAGATCTCACTCTTGCAAGTGGCCGTGAAGGGATTGACAACCCCTTTATCTTGTTGGTTGCGAGGTTCTTATTTGTTTGTATAGGTACGAGGTGACTTGCGCGTGGTATCCTACTGGATTGATACCTTGGTTCTCAAGAACTGAGGGAAATACTTACGTTGCTTTACTGCACCACCCTTTCCTCTTCAAGGGAAAACCAACGCAGTGCTCAAGAGGTAGCAGAGTCTTCTAGATTGTACATGTGGCAGACTCTGGTGGGGGCTGGAAGATGGTGCGAGGGGCCAAGTGGAGGGAGACTATGAAGGAGTGCAGAAGTGCGAGATCGATATTTAAAGAGAGGGGGCGAGAACGTGCGTGGTTGCGCGTAGTGGCGGAGCCATGAAAAATAAGTGAGCTAGGGGGCCAAGCATTGCTAATCCTTTACGATGATGGCCAATTCATCAACTTAAACCATTTTACCAGTAATTGATCTACTAATCACATTCATATTAGCCTCAATATATAGTGATGTTAGGAGGGGCAGGGCCCTTGCTGCCCCCTGTCTTCGCCACTGTGCGCGCGTCTGAGAGATGAAGCGGAAGGCATGGATGATGAGAGGGGGCGTTGGATATATAATTAATATGGGTATATTAGCTATGTAATCCTATATAGAGAGGTATAGATTGATCGATGTGTACGTGGGAAAGAGGGTGAGACCTCACTAGATATATAGATCGATCAGTTTGTGTGGAAAACTAGGAAAGACCTAGCTATGTATACACACACATAGAGGAACATGGATTGTTGTGCATGCACGTGAGAGATAAAGAATGCCCGAAATGATGAAGAGGGGGAGGTGTGTGTGTGTGTGTGTGTGTGTGCATTGCATGGGAGACCGACCTGAAGAAAAAGATTGCAGGGCTGCTTGGATTGTGACTATGTTTGCCATATACTGCCACATTATTTTTGCCACACTTGCCTAACTTGAGTTGCTCAAATTGTTAGCCATAGTTTGGCCCGCCTAAGGGAATATTGCCACACTTTTTGTGTCTATGACATGTGGGGTTCACTTCTCATTAAAAAAAATCTTGCCTTAGGTGTGGCTAGAACCAAACACCCACCTAACTTGGTCAAACTTGCCTAAGGTGAGGTGTGGCAAAGTGTGGAAAGATGTGGCTAGAAACCAAACAGCCCCTGCATGTGTGCGATGGATAATACCGAGTGTTGGTGTGTGTGCATGCATTCACGAGAGAAAGTTAGTGGTACAATTATAAAGAGAAGACGACTGTGTGGGTGTAAAAGACTAGGTGAGGTCATAATCAATGTAAAGTTGAATTAAAGTATTTGAATAAGAGATCATGATGTTTGAAACCCATGTAGGCATGAATATAACTGAGATATGCGGGGCGTGGTTTGGAAACGAGCATGCTATACTGTATACACATTGAACAAGGTCAGACTGATTTGAATTTGAGATATTGATGGCAGACATCGTTTGGCCACATTGCATCCGTGCATGGACATAGTATTCTAATTGGAGATGATGGGTGGCTTTTGCATCGCATATCTATATCTATACCCCTATATAGTATGTGAATAACTTTGAAAGATGGTCATTGGATGAAGCCAATCCGATGGTGCAGAGATGGCAAATCCAAGCACTACTGGCCGTTGGATATCATCTACATTCCACCAGATTTTGCCACATGTATAATCTAGAAGACTCCATGGTTGAACTTAAGCATAATTTACAAACCTCAAAACACAAGCACTTCTCCTTTGTTCTAGAATCTTCCGTATCATAATTGCCCAATTTTTTTCTTCATGAATTGCCATTGTTTGTTTTTACTTTGTGCTTTACAACACACAATTCCATGAATCTTAAAATAGATTAGCTTTTTATAAAAACTAAATGATTTCGAATGAGATGAACTATAAGAATTAAACGAACATCTACATCATGCATATATGACTCAAAGATTACATGCTATAATGTGGTATTTATTCATAATTTGGTTGCCAAATCTCATGCGTGCAATGCACATGTACCTTACTAGTCTAAATGGTGTTTGTGTGTGTGTGTTGTGTGTGTTAAACACATTGTACGTAGTATCATACATGGTTTAGATTCCGAACATCTAGCTAGACCATACATGTACTATGATTTGGATTCAATATAAAATGGATACATATATTTGAATTTGAGATCGTATGTACATGTAGTTTGTATTTATGTAGGAATTTACTACTCCTATATTCATGTCATGTGTTGTGAAGCTAATATTTAGATGGTTGTATAACTAACCCGAGTATAATCCCATTCAAACAGAGAAAATGTACTCAAATTTAGTCCATATGCTAGACAACACGAATTGTTTTTTATTGTTGAGGGAAGTGCAAATTGATTTGGTACTGTACACGTTATGTTTGTTGTCCCGATTTTTTTAGTTTTGTTGTTGTATTTGAATGCATTTCTAGTAGTATAGTAAAACGGAACATGTCTCTCTCTAGTGATGAGGTGCGAATTGTTTTTTTGTACACGTCAAGCTTGTTCTCCCGAAATTTGAAGCCGCGGCTTGTTATGCCGAAATTTCAAGCTAGCATCTCTATCTATCGTGTTGCGAAACTCCCACCTCTTCAACCCGCGCCTTGTAACCCTGAAATATTTAAGATATATCTTTGTCTCGTTGTGCTTCAAAAACTCCCTCCATCTCAACCCGCGCCTTGCTATCCTAAAATTACAACGCACGCGAAAACTCCCACCTCCTGCGAAATCCCGACACACGAAATGCCTGTGATACCCCTGAACCGAAAGAACCGCCTAGCTCAAATCTGTGGGGGTACTTTTGTAACTTACCTCACATTTTGTACAAGCGCATACCAAAGCCATGGTTCCCCCTTCTCATCCCATCAGCCAGCCCATTCGTACACCGAGGCAGCGAAAACCCAAAAAAACACCCTCCTCCGTCCGCCACCCATCTGGAGCCTCTTCCCCGACGACATCGTCCACAACAACACCTCGACGTCCCTCATCCACCGCACCAGATGAGGATCCGTCGTCGATCTCGTCATCCCGCCGGTTCAGCCACACCGTCCTCCACCTCCAAGGAGCTGCCCCGACGTTCCCCTCGTCTTTCGTGCCACCTCCATTCCCACACCGTCATCTTCACCTACACCACCGGAAGAGCAGCATCATCACCGATTCCTCGGATGAAGCTGAGACCTAATCGGCGCCACCAAAGAGGTTCTACACTAATCGCCGCATTTTCTTCTTGATTCCATCTCATGGTGCTGCCGACGCTTGGTCCCGAGCTGACATGGCGCGGCTCCATCCACGGCGCCGTCGCCGGCCACTTCCTCCACGATGTCGCTCCCTCGGCGGCGACGTCCACATCAGTAGGAGTTGCTTCTGCTTTGGCTCTCGCTCCTGCTGCTGGTCTGCTCTTGCTCTCGGTCCCCTGCCTAGTCTTCTCCTGCTCTCGCTCTTGCTTGCGCTCCTGCTCTCGCTCTTGCTCTTGCTTGCGCTGCTGCTCTCACTCTTACTCTTGCTTGCACTGCTGCTCTACTCTTGCTTGCGCTGCTTCTGCACGAGCAGCAGATCTTGCTCTCCCTCGAGCCCCTGAAGTTGCTACCCGAGATGCTGCTATACGACCAGCTGCCCCGGCTCTCGCATGCGCTGCTGCTACTGCTTTTCTGCTACTAGTGCGTTCCGTTTCAAAAGTAAAATTCAGTTTCGACAGCAAAATTCAGTTTCGATAGTTAAATTCAGTTTTGACAGTTAAATTCAGTTTCGACAGTTAAGTTCAGAGATGAGCGGCTAATGTATTTTACATCTAGCACTTTGTGGTTATGTATTTTATGTCATCTATTGGAGATGCTATTAGAATTTCACTCAGGTTAACATTGTCTCTCTTGTCCTGCTTCAGCCTCGCCGTCGTACAACTCACCGGAGTTGCTCCAACAACGAAACTCTCCATCACAACGGACCAGTACCCCGGGCTCCATCTCTAGACGCTTAAGATCTTCTTCCCCTCCTCCAACAGCTAGATCAGTTGGAGCATCCTCACTAACCAACCCAATCACGCTGAGATCGACATGGCTTCGTCAAAGAGGTTGTACACTTGTTGCATCTCTTTTTTACTCTACATGTTATATATATTGTCCATTGAGCACACTTAGTAATGTGAAATACAATTAGTTTCTCCTACTATATGACAAGCAGTGAGGTACCAGGCAACTTAGCAATCCGTGATGGACTCTCTTGAATGCCATCATTATTTATCTCTACGTGTTTTGAGCTGTGCATTTGTAGATGGGCCTGGGAGTTGAGCTAGTAGGTCAGTGGTCTGGGTCCAAAGTAGTAGAAGTAGCACAAAAACATTTTTTAAGTGTAGTCTTTTCCCTGCTCAAGCCTGCCTACTAGAATCACGAGTGCTTGAAAGGAAAAATGAAGGAAAAAAATAGGAATTGGAAAGTTTTCTATGGTACTACTACTCATGCATTTGGTTCAAAGGAATGGAGCAAAGGAAAACTGTAGGATTTGTTCCTTTAGTGTCTCCTTGAAAGAAAAACCATAGGAATTTCAATATCCACTTGTCCTCCTTTTCAAATTCCTATTCATGAAGCACAAGACTAAGAGATAGTAGCATAATAGCATTATAACCGTACATTTTCTTGTGGTTTGACTTAATCTCACCATGCTTCCTTGCATCCTGTGATCTTCAATTCTTGTGAACCAAACACCAAGATTGGCAGAAATCCCATGTTTTTAAATTCTCTATTTTGCACGTGCATTCCTATACTATTCCTCTATATTTCCTATCCCTGCATTGTTAGAATCCTCAAACTCAAACAAGCACTTACACAATTACTTCTGTTACAGATATGTGTCAAAGAAAACCTTGTGTGGTTTGTCCCGTGCTACCTCTTGAGCACTGCGTTGGTTTTCCCTTGAAGAGGAAAGGGTGATGCAGCAAAGTAACGTAAGTATTTCCCTCAGTTTTTGAGAACCAAGGTATCAATCCAGTAGGAGACTACACACAAGTCACCTCGCACCTACACAAACAAATAAGAACCTCGCAACCAACGCGATAAAGGGGTTGTTAATCCCTTCACGGTCACTTACGAGAGTGAGATCTGATAGAGATAATAAGATAAATATTTTTGGTATTTTTATTATATAGATTGGAAAATGAAGATTGCAAAATAAAATAGATTGGAAACTTATATGATGGAAAATAGACCTGGGGGCCATAGGTTTCACTAGTGGCTTCTCTCAAGATAGCATAAGTATTACGATGGGTAAACAAATTACTGTCGAGCAATTGATAGAAAAGTGCATAATTATGAGAATATCTAGGCATGATCATGTATATAGGCATCACGTCCGCGACAAGTAGACCGAAACGATTCTGCATCTACTACTATTACTCCACACATCGACTGCTATCCATCATGCATCTAGAGTATTAAGTTCATAAGAACAGAGTAACGCATTACGCAAGATCACATGATGTAGAGGGATAAACTCAAGAAATATGATATAAACCCCATCTTTTTATCCTCGATGGAAACAATACAATACGTGCCTTGCTGCCCCTGCTGTCATTGGGAAAGGACACTGCAAGATTGAACCCAAAGGTAAGCACTTCTCCCATTGCAAGAAAGATCGATCTAGTAGGCCAAACCAAACTGATAATTCGAATAGACTTGCAAAGATAACAAATCATACATAAAAGATTTCAGAGAAGAATCAAATATTGTTCATAGATAATCTTGATCATAAACCCACAATTCATCGGATCTCGACAAACACACCGCAAAAAGAATTACATCGAATAGATCTTCAAGAAGATCGAGGAGAACTTTGTATTGAGATCCAAAGAGAGAGATGAAGCCATCTAGCTAATAACTATGGACCCAAAGGTTTGTGGTAAACTACTCACACATCATCGGGGAGGCTATAGTGTTGATGTAGAAGCCCTCCATGATCGATTCCCCCTCCAGTGGAGCTCCGGAAAAGGCACCAAGATGGGATCTCTTGGGTACAGAAGGTTGCAGCGGTGGAAATAGGGTTTCGTGGTGCTCATGGATGTTTTGGGGGTATATGGATATATATAGGAGGAAGAAGTAGGTCGGTGGAGCTGCAAGGGACCCACGATGGTGGGGGGTAGGCGCGCCTCCCTGCCTCGTGGCCTTCTCGCTCCTTTCTTGACGTCTACTCCAAGTCCCCTGGATCATGTTTGTTCCAAAAATAACTCTCCCGAAGGTTTCATTCTGTTTGATATTCCATTTCTACGAAACACTGAAATAGGCAAAAAAAACAACAATTTGCACTGGGCCTTGGGTTAGAAGGTGATACGTCTCCAACGTATCTATAATTTTTGATTGCTCCATGCTATATTATATTCTGTTTTGGACATTATTGGGCTTTATTATACGCTTTTATACTATTTTTGGGACTAACCTATTAACCGGAGGCCCAGCCCAGAATTGTTATTTTTTGCCTATTTTAGGGTTTCAAAGAAAAGGAATATCAAACGGAGTCCAAACGAAATGAAACCTTCGGGAATGTGATTTTTGGAACGAACAAGATCCAGGAGACTTGGACCCTACGTCAAGCAACCAACAGGGAGGCCACTAGGTAGGGGGCGCGCCTACCCCCCCCCCCCCCCCCAGGCACGCCCTCCACCCTCATGGGCCCCCTATTGCTCCACCGACGTACTCCTTCCACCTATATATACCTACATACCCCCGAACGATCAGATACAGAGCCAAAACCCTAATTCCACCGCCGTAACTTTCTGTATCCACGAGATCCCATCTTGGGGCCTGTTCCGGAGCTCCGCCGAAGGGGGCATCGATCACGGAGGGCTTCTACATCAACACCATAGCCCTTCCGATGATGTGTGAGTAGTTTACTTCAGACCTTCGGGTCCATAGTTATTAGCTAGATGGCTTCTTCTATCTTTTTGGATCTCAATACAAAGTCCCCCTCTCTCTCGTGGAGATCTATTCGATGTAATCTTCTTTTGCGGTGTGTTTGTTGAGATCGATGAATTGTGGGTTTATGATCAAGTTTATCTATGAACAATATTTGAATCTCCTCTGAATTCTTTTATGTATGATTGGTTATCTTTGCAAGTCTCTTCGAATTATCAGTTTGGTTTGGCCTACTAGATTGATCTTTCTTGCAATGGGAGAAGTGCTTAGCTTTGGGTTCAATCTTGCGGTGTCCTTTCCCAGTGACAGTAGGGGCAGCAAGGCACTTATTGTATTGTTGCCATCGAGGATAAGAAGATGGTTTTTTTATCATATTGCATGAATTTATCCCTCTACATCATGTTATCTTGCTTGAAGCGTTACTCTGTTCTCTTGAACTTAATACTCTAGATGCATGCTGGATAGCGGTCGATGTGTGGAGTAATAGTAGTAGATGCAGGCAGGAGTCGGTCTACTTGTCTCGGACGTGATGCCTATATACATGATCATACCTAGATATTCTCATAACTATACTCAATTCTGTCAATTGCTCAACAGTAATTTGTTCACCCACCGTAAAATACTTATGCTCTTGAGAGAAGCCACTAGTGAAACCTAAGGCCCCCGAGTCTATCTTCCATCATATTAATCTTCCAACACTTAGTTATTTTCATTGCCTTTTATTTTACTTTGCATCTTTATCATAACAATACCAAAAATATTATCTTATCATATCTATCAGATCTCACTCTTGTAAGTGACCGTGTAGGGATTGACACCCCCTTATCGCATTCGTTGCGAGGATTTATTTGTTTTGTGCAGGTGCGAGGGACTCGGGTGTAGCCTCCTACTGGATTGATACCTTGGTTCTCAAAAACTGAGGGAAATACTTACGCTACTTTGCTGCATCACCCTTTCCTCTTCAAGGGAAAAACCAACGCAGTGCTCAAGAGGTAGCAGAAGGTTAGTCCCAAAAATAATATAAAAGTGTATAATAAAGCCCATTAAACATCCAAAACAGATAATATAATAGCATGGAACAATCAAAAATTATAGATATGTTGGAGACGTATCAAGCATCCCCAAGCTTAATTCTTGCTCGTCCTCGAGTAGGTAAATGATAAAAACTGCATTTTTGATGTGGAATGCTACCTAGCATAATTCTCAATGTAATTTTCTTTATTGTGGCAAGAATATTAAGATCCAAAATATTCAAGACAAATGTTTAATATTGACATAAAAATAATAATACTTCAAGCATACTAACTAAGCAATCATGTCTTCTCAAAATAACATGGCCAAAGAAAGTTCATCCCTACAAAATCATATAGTTTGGTCATGATCCATTTTCTTCACACAAGAATGCTCTCATCATGCGCAACCCCAATGACAAGCCAAGCAATTGTTTCATACTTTAGTAATCTCAAACTTTTTTCAATTTTCATGCAATACATGAGCGTGAGCCATGGATATAGCACTATGGGTGGAATAGGATATAATGATGGGGGTATGTGGAGAAGACAAAAAAAGGAGAAAGTCTCACATCGACGCGGCTAATCAACGGGCTAGGGAGATGCCCATCAATTGATGTCAATGCAAGGAGTAGGGATTGCCATGCAACGGATGCACTAGAGCTATAAATGTATGAAAGCTCAACAAAAGAAACTAAGTGGGTGTGCATCCGACCTGCTTGCTCATGAAGACCTAGGGCATTTGAGGAAGCCCATTGTTGGAATATACAAGCCAAGTTCTATAATGAAAAATTCCCACTAGTATATGAAAGTGACAAAACAAGAGACTCTCTATCATAAAGATCATGGTGCTACTTTGAAGCATAAGTGTGGAAAAAAGGATAGTAGCATTGTCCCTTTTTGTTTCTCTTTTTTGGGCCTTTATTTTTTTTGGCCTTTCCCTTTGGGGGGGGGGGACAATGCTCTATTAATGATGATCATCACATTTCTATTTATTTACAACTCAATGATTACAACTCGATACTAGAACAAAATATGACTATATGAATGCCTCTTGCGGTGTACCGGGAAGGGCAATGAATCAAGAGTGACATGTATGATAAATTATGCATGGTGGCTTTGCCACAAATACGATCTCAACTACATGATCATGCAAGGCAATATGACAATGATGAAGCCTGTCATAAATGAAATGGTGGAAAGTTGCATGGAAATATATCTCGGAATGGCTATGGAAATGCCATAATAGGTAGGTATGGTGGCTGTTTTGAGGAAGATATAAGGAGGTTTATATGTGATAAAGCGTATCATATCACGGGGTTTGGATGCACCGGCAAAGCTTGCACCAACTCTCAAGGTGAGAAAGGGCAATGCACGGTACCGAAGAGTCTAGCAATGATGGAAAGGTGAGAGTGCATATAATCCATGGACTCAACATTAGTCATAAAGAACTCAAATACTTATTCCAAAAATATACAAGTCATCAAAAACCAAGCATTACGCGCATGCTCCTAGGGGGGTAGATTGGTAGGAAAAGACCATCGCTTGTCCCCGACCGCCACTCATAAGGAAGACAATCAAAGAACACCTCATGTTTCAAATTACACAACGGTTACCATACGTGCATGCTACGGGACTTGCAATCTTCAACACAAGTATTTCTCAAATTCACAACTACTCAACTAGCACAACTCTAATATCACCATCTTTATATCTCAAAACAATTATCAAGTATCAAACTTCTCATAGTATTCAATGCACCTTTTTATGAAAGTTTTTATTATACCAATCTTGGATGCCTATCATATTAGGACCAATTTTATAGCCAAAGAAAATTACCATGCTGTTCTAAAGGACTCTCAAAATAGTATAAGTGAAACATGAGAGATCAATAATTTCTATAAAATAAAACCACCACCGTGCTATAAAAGATATAAGTGAAGCACTAGAGCAAAACTATCTAGATCAAAAGATATAAGTTAAGAACATAGATTATTCTAATAAATTCCGATTCAGGTGTGTCTCTCCCAAAAGGTGAATAAAAATATAGCCTCAAGTAAAGTTACCGATGGACGAAGACGAAAGAGGGGATGCATTCCGGGGCATCCCCAAGCTTAGGCTTTTGGTTGTCCTTGAATTTTAACTTATGGTGCCTTGGGCATCCCCAAGCTTAGGCTCTTGCCACTCCTTATTCCATAATCCATCGAATCTTTACCCAAAACTTGAAAACTTCACAACACAAAACTCAACAGAAAATCTCATGAGCTCCGTTAGTATAAGAAAACAAACCACCACTTAAGGTACTGTAATGAACTCATTCTTTATTTATATTGGTGTTAAACCTAATGTATTCCAACTTCTCTATGATTAATACCCTCCTATACTAGCCATAGATTCGTCAAAATAAGCAAACAACCCACGAAAAAACAGAATCTGTCAAAAACAGAACAGTCTGAAGTAATCTGTAGGTTTCCAGTACTTATGTAACCATAAAAATTCTGAAATAAATTGTCGGACGTGAGTAATTTGTATATTAATCATCTGCAAAAAGAATCAACGTAATCGCACTCTCCAGTAAAAAATGGCAGCAAATCTCGTGAGCGCTAAAGTTTCTGTTTTTTACAGCAAGATCGCAAAAACTTCCCCCAAGTCTTCCCAAAGGTTCTACTTGGCACAAACACTAATTAAAAGCATAAAACCACATATAAACAGAGTCTATATGAATTATTTATTACTAAACAGAACCAAAAAGCAAGAAACAAAAATAAAATTGGGTTGCCTCCCAACAAGCGCTATCGTTTAACGCCCCTAGCTAGGCATTGCCAATTTCGATGATGCTCACATGAAAGACAAGAATTGAAGCACAAAGAGAGCATCATAAAACACGTGACAAACACATCTAAGTATAACATACTTCCTATGCATAGGCATATTATAGGCAAACAAATTATCAAGGAAAGCAAAAACTATCATATGCAAGGAAGCGGAAAGAAACAATAGCAATCTCAATATAACGAGAGGTAATTTAGTAACATGAAAATTTCTACAACCATATTTTCCTCTCTCATAATAATTACATGTAGAATCATAAGAAAATTTAACAATATATCTATCACAAAACATATTCTTAACATGATCCACATGTATGCAAAGTTGACACTCTTCCAAAATAGTGGAATTACAATTAACTAAAGTCATGACCTCTCCAAACCCACTTTTATCAAAAATTTCATAAGATTGATCATTCTCCAAATATGTGGGATCTAAAGTTGACACTCTTCCAAACCCACTTTCAATAATATTGAAAACACTATTATCAATCTCATATTCATCATGGGGATTAAATAAATTTTCAAGATCAAAAGAAGAATCATCCCAATCATGATCATTGCAACAAATAGTAGTCATAGCAAAACTAGCATACCCAAGCTTGAGGTTTTGCATATCATTAACACAATTGACATTGAGAGAATTTATAATAATATCATTGCAATCATGCTTTTCATCGAAGGAACTATCAAGTATGGGTGCAATAGCAATGATCTCATGTTAACATAAGGAACTATAGCAAATTCATCTTCATAAATATTGGCATCATGGCCACAAGAATAGCAATCATCATGTTCATCAAGGGATATTTCAATCAAATCATCGGAATCATAATTATCTATAGATTCATGCATATCATTATTTTCTTCCGAAGCAACGGTCATTCTTTCAATAAATTATTTGACATAGACATTATGAGCATAGTTTTCATAGCAATATTTAAGTATGTCAAAATTTTCAGATTCATAGAGAGTAATTTCATACTTTTCAATCAAAGAAGCAACTTCATAAGCACCCTTAAAAGCAACAAATTCTTCAATTTGTTCGATATCGTAGTAACTATAAACACCCTTTGCATAAGAAGATAAGATTTCATTGTCATTAAACTCACATAGGTAGAGGAGGTGTGTTTTAGGGTTCTTAGAGCAACAAGTAAAATCATAAATTTCACAAAGATTCCAAGCATAACACATCAATCTGTTTATTTGATCCCATAAGAGTCTCCCTCTTTCAGACAAATGGTGACGCACAAAATGAGCATGCTCATCTAAAGATTTCCCATCAACTAGGCTAGTTGGGGTTTCAGCACGAGCCCATAAGGATCAAAGATGATCCAAGTAGAACACTTTAAGTGGATCCATATCAATAGATTTTTAGCAAGCAAAGATGCAAGAAAATATAAGGCACGTGGAAACACAAACAAAGATACATACGGGGAGAAGGCAAAGAAAAGGCAAAGATTTTCGAAAATCGTTTTAGAAGTGGGGGAGAGGAAAACGAGGGGTGAATGGCAAATAATGTAATGCGAGGGATAAGAGTTTGTGATGGGTACTTGGTATGTCTTGACTTGTGCGTAGATCTCCCCGGCAACGGCACCAGAAATCCTTCTTGCTACCTCTTGAGCACTGCGCAGGTTTTCCCTTGAAGAGGAAAGGGTGATGCAGCAAAGTAACGTAAGTATTTCCCTCAGTTTTTGAGAACCAAGGTATCAATCCAGTAGGAGACAACACGCAAGTCACCTCGCACCTACACAAACAAATAAGAACCTCGCAACCAACGCGATAAAGGGGTTGTCAATCCCTTCACGGTCACTTACGAGAGTGAGATCTGATAGAGATAATAAGATAAATATTTTTGGTATTTTTATTATATAGATTGGAAAATAAAGATTGCAAAATAAAATAGATTGGAAACTTATATGATGGAAAATAAACCCGGGGGCCATAGGTTTCACTAGTGGCTTCTCTCAAGATAGAATAAGTATTACGGTGGGTAAACAAATTACTGTCGAGCAATTGATAGAAAAGTGCATAATTATGAGAATATCTAGGCATGACCATGTATATAGGCATCACGTCCGCGACAAGTAGACCGAAACAATTATGCATCTACTACTATTACTCCACACATCAACCGCTATCTAGCATGCATCTAGAGTATTAAGTTCATAAGAACAGAGTAACGCATTAGGCAAGATGACATGATGTAGAGGGATAAACTCAAGCAATATGATATAAACCCCATATTTTTATCCTCGATGGCAACAATACAATATGTGCCTTGCTGCCCCTACTGTCACTGGGAAAGGACACCGCAAGATTGAACCCAAAGCTAAGCACTTCTCCCATTGCAAGAAAGATCGATCTAGTAGGCCAAACCAAACTGATAATTCGAAGAGACTTGCAAAGATAAAAAATCATACATAAAAGATTTCAGAGAAGAATCGAATATTGTTCATAGATAATCTTGATCATAAACCCACAATTCATCGGATCTCGACAAACACACCGCAAAAGGAATTACATCGAATAGATCTCCTAGAAGATCGAGGAGAACTTTGTATTGAGATCCAAAGAGAGAGAAGAAGCCATCTAGCTAATAACTATGGACACGAAGGTCTTTGGTAAACTACTCACACATCATCGGAGAGGCTATAGTGTTGATGTAGAAGCCCTCCATGATCGATTCCCCCTCAGGTGGAGCTCCGAAAAAGGCCCCAAGATGGGATCTCTTGGGTACAGAAGGTTGTAGCGGTGGAAATAGGGTTTCGTGGTGCTCCTGGATGTTTTGGGGTATATGGATATATATAGGAGGAAGAAGTAGGTCGGTGGAGTTGCGAGGGGCCCACAAGGGTGGGGGCGCGCCCAGGGGGGCAGGCGCGCCTCCCTGCCTCGTGGCCTCCTCGCTCCTTTCTTGACGTTTACTCCAAGTCCCCTGGATCACGTTTGTTCCAAAAATAACTCTCCCGAAGGTTTCATTCCGTTTGATATTCCTTTTGTGCGAAACACTGAAATAGGCAAAAAACAGCAATTTGCACTAGGCCTTGGGTTAGTAGGTTAGTCCCAAAAATAATATAAAAGTGTATAATAAAGCCCATTAAACATCCAAAACAGATAATATAATAGCATGGAACAATCAAAAATTATAGATACGTTGGAGACGTATCATCCTGCTCCTGTTGTGCTGTGTTCCACCCCAGCTCAGTTGCTCGAACGACGGAAGGGTTCACCACAGCAGGGATCCACCCTCCAGACTCTCTTTCGTCGCCTTAGATCTTCTTCCCTGCCGCTGGCAGCCACGACAACTGCATTACCATCATCAACTGAGCATATGACCTTGAGGACTACACAGGTCCGCAAGAGAGGTCGCACTCTTTCCTTTGTGCTTACGGTATGCATCGCTTAATATGATGACATGCTACTTTATTGTCATGTTCACCTATTAGACTCCGAGTCAGGTCCAAACTAATGCTCAAACTTGAGTTTTTAAATGGTTGTGCGGTACATATTGGGGCATCAATCAATACTATCTGGTTAATCTCGCGTGTCTACTATGAGTTTCATGTTGGGTGGAAACAAACATTAAAGGAGCCACTATCTGTATTTTTTAACTAAAGCTATTATCTGCCTGCTATCATTGTTTTTGGCTCTATCCACAGTTTGCTACCATCATTCTGGATTTGTGCATGCACTCCTTACATAATCTCACTATGTTTTATTCCTATGCATGTCAGTTATGGTACACAATGGAACTAAACATGTAGAGAAAAAGAGGCGAGCCTTGCGTGGCAATAAAATTTCATGCAGACGTCGCTTCATTGTGGGCGCAAAGGCAGCCCCCTCCACCTATTTCGGATTGTAATCAAGAGGAACATAACTGTTCTAAGGGGGATTCAGAAGGAGAAGACCACTCCTAGTTACCCCATGAGGTCTTAGCTCTAACTTGGCATGCTGATGTTGGTAATATCATGCATATGGTGCCTTGCATTGCCTACTTTATACATCAAATACGTAATTTGCTTAGTTTAGACATGCTTTGTGTGAATGCCACATGTTTAGTTCTTTATCGTATATGTGGATCATGCAATGCCATATTATTTAGCCAGGCATCATATATGTGAATTTTGCAGTGCCGCCCTGGTTAGCCAGTCATCTTATATGAGAATTATATCATTCCATCATTTTTTATTACGTATTATATTTGTCAACAATTGTAGTACATTAAATTGCTCTTCCTGTGAACCAGCCATTCGACACGGTCATTGATACGTCTCCAACGTATCTATAATTTTTGATTGCTCCATGCTATATTATCTACTGTTTTGGACTATATTGAGCTTTATTTTCCACTTTTATATTATTTTTGGGACTAACCTATTAACCGGAGGCCCGGCCCAGAATTGCTGTTTTTTTGCCTATTTCAATATTTCGGAGAAACAGAATATCAGACGGAGTCCAAACGGAATAAAACCTTCGGGAACGTGATTTTCTCATCGAACGTGATCCAGGAGACTTGGACCCTACTCCAAGGAGTCAAAGAGGCGGTCACGAGGGTGGGGGGCGCGCCCACCCCCCTAGGGCGCGCCCCCTGCCTCGTGGGCCCCTCGGTGCTCCACCGACGTACTCCTTCCTCCTATATATACCTGCGTACCCCCAAACGATCAGAACAGGAGCCAAAAACCTAATTCACCACCGCAACTTTCTGTATCCACGAGATCCCATCTTGGGGCCTATTCCGGAGCTCCGCCAGAGAGGGCCGTCATCACGGAGGGCTTCTACATCATCATAGCCTCTCCGATGAAGTGTGAGTAGTTTACCTCAGACCTTCGGGTCCATAGTTAGTAGCTAGATGGCTTCTTCTCTCTTTTTGGATCTCAATACAAAGTTCTCCCCCTCTCTTATGGACATCTATTTGATGTAATCTTCTTCTTTTTGCGGTGTGTTTGTTGAGACTGATGAATTGTGGGTTTATGATCAAGTCTATCTATGAATAATATTTGAATCTTCTCTGAATTCTTTTATGTACGATTGGTTATCTTTGCAAGTCTCTTCGAATTATCCGTTTGGTTTGGCCAACTAGATTGGTAGTTCTTGCCATGGGAGAAGTGCTTAGCTTTGGGTTCGATCTTGCGGTGTCCTTTCCCAATGACAGAAGGGGCAGCAAGGCACGTATTGCATCGTTGCCATCGAGGATAACAAGATGGGGTTTATTTCATATTGCATGAATTGATCTCTCTACATCATGTCATCTTGCTTAAAGCGTTACTCTGTTTTTAACTTAATACTCTAGATGCATGCTGGATAGCGGTCGATGAGTGGAGTAATAGTAGTAGATGCAGAATCGTTTCGGTCTACTTGTCACGGACGTGATGCCTATATACATGATCATGCCTAGATATTCTCATAACTATGCTCAATTCTGTCAATTGCTCAACAATAATTTGTTCACCCACTGTAGAATACTTATGCTCTTGAGAGAAGCCACTAGTGAAACCTATGGCCCCCGGGTCTATTCTCATCATATCAATCTCCATCACTTTAATCTTGCTTTGCTTTTTTACTTTGCCTTTTACTTTTCACTTTGCATCTCTATACCAAAAATACCAAAAATATTATATCTATCAGATCTCACTCTCGTAAGTGACCGTGAAGGGATTGACAGCCCCTAATCGTGTTGGTTGCGAGTAGCTATCGTTTTGTGCAGGTACGAGGGACTTGAGCGTGGCCTCCTACTGGATTGATACCTTGGTTCTCAAAAACTGAGGGAAATACTTACGCTACTGTGCTGCATCATCCTTTCCTCTTCGGGGAAATCCGACGCAAGCTCAAGAGGTAGCAAGAAGAATTTCTGGCGCCGTTGCCGGGGAGTCTACGCAAAAAGTCAACATACCAAGTACCCATCACAATCCCTATCTCTCGCATTACATTATTTGCCATTTGCCTCTCGTTTTCCTCTCCCCCACTTCACCCTTGCCGTTTTATTCGCCCTCTCTCTCTATCCTCCCTCTCTATTTGCCTATTTTTTCCCGCTTGCCTTTTGTTTGCTCGTGTGTTGGTTTGCTTGTTTGTCGCGATTTCTCAACCGAGATTTGGTGATCTTCACCTTAAAAGGTTAGAGGAGATCGAAACAACGTTAGGAAGTTTATGGTCTTGCAATTTGAGCATAATAATTTCTTTGGAAACGAGCTTAAGGAACAAAAAAGTTTTATGAGTTATATGAATAAAGAGCTTTATGATATGTCTAAATAATTTGATGGTATAAGATCCCAAATTGCTCGTCTAGAAAAGATGACTGCTGAAATTTCAGATATGCAAGCCACCTTAGTCAATAAGATGGCTGCTAAACCCAATTCTTATGAAAATCAATATGAAGATCTAAATGTTATTGATGTGTCTCCTATTAAATCTTTGTTTTGCAATATGAATCTTGATAAACTGAATAGATCTTCCTTTACCTAGAAGGCGTTCTAAAAATTCGGAGTATTTAGATCTTTATGATGAAATTGATGAAAGTGGGATTGAAAGAAATAAAAATCTAGATGTTGCTAAACCCACTATATTGGATTTCAAGGAATTTAATTATGAAAGTTGCTCTTTAATTGATTGTATTTCCTTGTTGCAATCCGTGCTAAATTCTCCACATGCTTATAGTCAAAAGAAAGCCTTCACCGAACATATTGTTGATGCCTTGATGCAATCTTATGAAGAAAAACTTGAGTTGAAAGTTTATATACCTAGAAAACTCTACGATGAGTGGGAACCAACTATTAAAATTAAAATTAAAGATCATGAGTTTTATGCTTTGTGTGATTTGGGTGCTAGTGTCTCTACTATTCCCAAGACTTTGTGTGATTTGCTAGATTTCCGTAATTTTGATGATTGCTCTCTAAACTTGCATCTTGCGGATTCTACTATTAAGAAACCTATGGGAAGGATTAATGATGTTCTTATTGTTGCAAATAGGAATTATGTGCCCGTAGATTTCATTGTTCTTGATATAGATTGCAATCCTTCTTGCCCTATTATTCTTGGTAGACCTTTCCTTAGAACGGTTGGTGCGATTATTGATATGAAGGAAGGGAATATTAGATTTCAATTTACATTAAAAAAGGGCATGGAACACTTTCCAAGAAAGAAAATAAAATTGCCGTATGAAACTATCATGAGAGCCACTTATGGATTGCCTACCAAAGATGGCAATACCTAGATCTATCCTCGCTTTTATGCCTAGCTAGGGGCGTTAAACGATAGCGCTTGTTGGGAGGCAACCCAATTTTATTTTTATTCCTTGCTTTTTTCTCCTATTTAGTAAGAAATAATTTATTTAGCCTCTGTTTTTGTTGTGTTTTTTGTGTTTAATTAGTGTTTGTGCCAAGTAGAACCGTTGGGAAGACTTGGGGAAAGTCTTGTTGAACTTGCTGTAAAAAAACAGAAACTTTAGCACTCACGAGAACTGCTGTCATTTTTATTTGAAGAGTGATATTTAGTAAATTATTTTTGCATATGATTAATATACAAATTCCTCACGTCCAGCAATTTATTTTAGAATTTTTGGGGTTCCAGAAGTTTGCGTTAGTTACAGATTACTACAGACTGTTCTGTTTTTGACAGATTCTGTTTTACGTGTGTTGTTTGCTTATTTTGATGAATCTATGGCTAGTAAAATAGTTTATACTCCATAGATAAGTTGGAATACAGTAGGTTTAACACCAATATAAATAAATAATGATTTCATTACATTACCTTTTAGTGGTCTTTATTTTCTTTCTCTAACGGAGCTCACGAGATTTCTATTGAGTTTTGTGTTGTGAAGTTTTCAACTTTTGGGTGAATTCTTTTGATGGATTATGGAACAAGGAGTGGCAAGAGCCTAAGCTTTGGGATGCCCATGGCACCCCCAAGATAATCCAAGGACACCAAAAAGTCAAAGCTTGGGGATGCCCCGGAAGGCATCCCCTCTTTCGTACACTTCCATCGGTAATTTACTTGGAGCTATATTTTTATTCACCAACATTATATGTGTTTTGCTTGGAGCGTCTTGTATTATTTGTGTCTTTGTGTTTTAGTATGCCACAATCATCTTTGCTGTACACACCTTTTGAGAGAGCCATACATGAATTAAAATTTGATAGAATACTCTATGTGCTTCACTTATATCTTTTGAGCGTTATAATTTTGCTCTATGTGCTTCACTTAGATCTTTTAGAGCACGGTGGTGGATTTGTTTTAAAGAAACTATTGATCTCTCATGCTTTACTTCAATTATTTTGAGAGTCTCTTAATAGCATGGTAATTTTCTTAATAATAATATGCTTGGTATTCAAGATTTGTGGAACTTTCTTTTGAGTGTGTTGAATACTAAGAAAAGATTGAAGCATGATAATTGTTTTGAGATATGGAGGTGATAATATTAGAGTCATGCTAGTTGAGTAGTTGTGAATTTAAAGAATACTTGTGTTAAAGTTTGTGATTCCCGTAGCATGCACGTATGGTGAACCGTTATGTGATGAAGTTGGAGCATGATTTATTTATTGATTGTCTTCCTTATGAGTGGCGGTCGGGGACGAGCGATGGTCTTTTCCTACCAATCTATCCCCCTAGGAGCATGCGCGTAATACTTTGCTTTGATAACTTCTAGATTTTTGCAATAAGTATATGAGTTCTTTATGACTAATGTTGAGTCCATGGATTATATGCACTTTTTCTCACCCTTCCACCTTTGCTAGCCTCTCTAATACCGCGCACCTTTCGTCGGTATCATACACCTGCCATATACTTTCCTCAAAACAGCCACCATACCTACCTATAATGGCATTTCCATAGCCATTCCGAGATATATTGCCATGCAACTTTCCACCGTTCCATTTATTATGACATGCTTCATCATTGTCATATTGCTTTGCATGATCATGTAGTCGAAATCGTATTTGTGGAAAAGCCACCGTTCATAATTCTTTCATACATGTCACTCATGAGTCATTGCACATCCCAGTACACCGCCAGAGGCATTCACATAGAGTCATATTGTTGTTCTAAGGTTGTAAGAAAATAAAAGTGTGATGATCATCATTTTTAGAGCATTGTCCCAAGTGAGGAAAGAATAATGGAGACTATGATTCCCCCATAAGTCGGGATGAGACCCGGGACGAAAAATAAATAAAAGAGGCCAAAGAAGCCCAAATAAAAAGAGAAAGAAAAAAGGCCATAAAAAAGAGAAAAGGCCCAAATAAAAAATAAAAAAAATTGAGAGAAAAAGAGAGAAGGGACAATGTTACTATCCTTTTACCACACTTGTGCTTCAAAGTAGCACTATGATCTTCATAGTAGAGAGTCTCTCGTTATGTCACTTTCATATACTAGTGGGAATCTTTCATTATAAAACTTGGCTTGTATATTCCAATGATGGGCTTCCTCAAATTTCCCTAGGTCTTCATGAGAAAGCAAGTTGGATGCACACCCACTTAGTTTCTTTTTGAGCTTTCATATACTTATAGCTCTAGTGCATCCGTTGCATGGCAATCCCTACTCACTCACATTAATATCTATTAATGGGCATCTCCATAGCCCGTTGATACGCCTAGTTGATGTGAGACTATCTTATCCTTTTTGTCTTCTCCACAACCACCATTCTATTCCACATATAGTGCTATATCCATGGCTCACGCTCATGTATTGCGTGAAAATTGAAAAAGTTAGAGTATGAAACAATTGTTTGGCTTGTCATCGGGGTTGTGCATGATTTAAATACTTTGTGTGGTGAAGATAGAGCATAGCCAGACTATATGATTTTGTAGGGATAACTTTCTTTGGCCATGATATTTTGAGAAGACATAATTGCTTTGTTAGTATGCTTGAAGTATTATTATTTTTATGTCAATATAAACTTTTTTCTTGAATCTTTCAAATCTGAATATTCATATCACAATTAAGAAGATTTGCATTGAAATTATGCCAAGTAGCACTCCGCATCAAAAATTCTCCTTTTATCATTTACCTACTCGAGGACGAGCAGGAATTAAGCTTGGGGATGCCTGATACGTCTCCAACGTATCTATAATTTTTGATTGCTCCATGCTATATTATCTACTGTTTTGGACTATATTGAGCTTTATTTTCCACTTTTATATTGTTTTTGGGACTAACCTATTAACCGGAGGCCCAGCCCAGAATTGCTGTTTTTTTGCCTATTTCAGTATTTCGGAGAAACAGAATATCAAACGGAGTCCAAATGGAATAAAACCTTCGGGAACGTGATTTTCTCACCGAACGTGATCCAGGAGACTTGGACCCTACTCCAAGGAGTCAAAGAGGCGGTCACGAGGGTGGGGGGCGCGCCCCCTGCCTCGTGGGCCCCTCGGTGCTCCACCGACGTACTCCTTCCTCCTATATATACCTGCGTACCCCCAAACGATCAGAACAGGAGCCAAAAACCTAATTCCACCGCCGCAACTTTCTGTATCCACGAGATCCCATCTTGGGGCCTGTTCCGGAGCTCCGCCGGAGAGGGCCGTCATCACGGAGGGCTTCTACATTATCATAGCCTCTCCGATGAAGTGTGAGTAGTTTACCTCAGACCTTTGGGTCCATAGTTAGTAGCTAGATGGCTTCTTCTCTCTTTTTGGATCTCAATACAGAGTTCTCCCCCTCTCTTGTGGAGATCTATTCGATGTAATCTTCTTCTTTTTGCGGTGTGTTTGTTCAGACCGATGAATTGTGGGTTTATGATCAAGTCTATCTATGAATAATATTTGAATCTTCTCTGAATTCTTTTATGTATGATTGGTTATCTTTGCAAGTCTCTTCAAATTATCCGTTTGGTTTGGCCAACTAGATTGGTAGTTCTTGCCATGGGAGAAGTGCTTAGCTTTGGGTTCGATCTCGCGGTGTCCTTTCCCAGTGACAGAAGGGGCAGCAAGGCACGTATTGCATCGTTGCCATCGAGGATAACAAGATGGGGTTTATTTCATATTGCATGAATTTATCTCTCTACATCATGTCATCTTGCTTAAAGTGTTACTCTGTTTTTAACTTAATACTCTAGATGCATGCTGGATAGCGGTCGATGAGTGGAGTAATAGTAGTAGATGCAGAATCGTTTCGGTCTACTTATCACGGACGTGATGCCTATATACATGATCATGCCTAGATATTCTCATAACTATGCTCAATTCTGTCAATTGCTCAACAGTAATTTGTTCACCCACCGTAGAATATTTATGCTCTTGAGAGAAGCCACTAGTGAAACCTATGGCCCCCGGGTCTATTCTCATCATATCAATCTCCATCACTTTAATCTTGCTTTGCTTTTTTACTTTGCCTTTTACTTTTCACTTTGCATCTCTATACCAAAAATACCAAAATATTATATCTATCAGATCTCACTCTCGTAAGTGACCGTGAAGGGATTGACAACCCCTAATCGCGTTGGTTGCGAGTAGCTATCATTTTGTGCAGGTACGAGGGACTTGAGCGTGGCCTCCTACTGGATTGATACCTTGGTTCTCAAAAACCGAGGGAAATACTTATGCTACTCTGCTGCAGCATCCTTTCCTCTTCGGGGAAATCCAACGCAAGCTCAAGAGGTAGCAGTCATGAAAAAATCTGGAGTGGAAAGAAGGTCTTCAGAGCAGACAATGCTATCTGACGAAGCGCATGTCTTGCTGGTTACGGATAGCTCCTCAGAGGAGGATTCAGAGACAGATGACCAGTCCTATTTCCCCCCGAGGTGCATGCTCTAACTTGGCAGGGTTATATTGCTCATATCGTGCATATGGTGTCTTGCATTGGCATGTCATTTGCTTAGTTTAGACATGCTTTGTGTGAATACCACATGTTTAGTGTCTAATTACCATGTATGTGAATTTTGCAATGCCATCTTGTTGCAAGGCATTATATATGTGAATTATGCAATGCCATTCTGTTTAGCCAAGCGCCATATATGCGAATTATATGATGCCGTACTTTTTTTGTATTACTCATTGCATTTGTCGACAATGTTTGTATATTCAACTCCTCTTCCTGTGCATCAGCCATTTGAATTGGTGATGGAGAAATCTGGAGTGAAAACAAGGTCTTCAGAGCAGACAATGCTACCTGCTGAAGTAGATATCTTGCAGGTTATAGATAGCTCCTCAGAGGAGGATTCAGAGGCAGATGACCAGTCCTATTATCCCCCTGAGGTGTATGCTCAAACTTGGCAGGGTTATATTACTCATATCATGCATATGTTGTCTTCCAATGCTTAGTTTTTACATCATATACACAATATTGAATGCCATCTCCTTAGTTGACACATCATATATGCGATTTCCCTCTGCTCACTTGCTTAGTATATAAATCATATATTTGAATTATATCATGCCATGATGTTTACATAGACAGCATGTATCTGAATTATGGCATGCCAACCCATTTTCTAAAGACATAATATAATTATATCATCTCATCATGTTTACATAGTCATCATATTTTGAATTATGTCATTCTATCCGTGAATTATATAATGCCATCATGTTTCCATCGACGACATATTTGTGAATTATGGCATGCCAACCACTTTAATAGACACATCGTATAGTTATATCATGTCATCCTGTTTACATAGTCATCATATTTTGAAGTATGTCATTCTATCATGTTTAGTTAGCCATCATACATGTGAAATTGTGTCATGCTATCCTGTTTAATTAGCCATCATATATGTGAAATTATGTCATGCTATTATGTTTGGTTAGACAATATAAATGTGAATTATTTCATGCCATGTTTTCTTCCCTACTATCCATTGCACATGTCTATCTTACAATGTTTGTACATTCAATTACTTTTCTTATTTATTAGCCATTTGAATTGGAGGGGGTGATGGCAGTATCTGTGGGAGTAAAAACACGGTCTTCAGAAAAGATCGTGCTACCTGCCGATGCAGATAGAACCACGGTTGTACTTGCCCAAGAACCAGCCCCACCACACATAACTCAGACTCACGCAGATTGTACCCCTACCTAGTTGGACAGAGAACCAGCTACACCCCTTCTAACCCCAACCCCAGCATATAGTAACCCAGTTCCAATTGATACATCACCATCTCCACCACAGAGCAACCAAACACGAGCAGTTAGTAAGGCAACTGCAGTGCCCAAAGCACGAGGACCACCACTCCGAACACCAAGTCAATGCTTAAAGCATAAGAAGAATTGTTCTCGGGCCAGGTTCTGTAGTATGGTTCATACTCCTTTGCTCTTGCATCACTATATTTACTCATACCAACTAATTTCAAATTTGAAGGATGAAATTAAAAATCCAATGGTGCAACAGGTATGCTTTAAACCTGTTTCTTTAACGTGTTTGCTGTTGTAACTTGCTCTATGTTGATTTCAGTTTCAATTGAATAAATAGTTATGTTCTCATGCCATGCACATTGCAAGTGTTGTTATTCTTGTGTAGTTTCCCACACTTATATTCTGTCTATGTTGCTTTGTCTAAAATAGATATGATTTGAACTGTCCCTATCTTGATTTGGCAACATAAACTAGAATTATATAGACCATATAGTGACCATACTACATAGATATATGTTTCTTTCATGTTGTTGTCATGTCCACCTTACTACTGAACTGGTTTACCAAAATGAGTTTCATATACAACATGGTAAACCTGTGATGTGTCTGTTTGTTTCTCTTTTAGAATGCGGATAAAATATTGGAGAAGAGTACCCCGTTATGCAATGGTAAAGGAAGCAATGCAGATAAGGTTCAAGATAGTGAGACATCCCTGTTGGTATCCAAGAAAGCTGATAAAAACTATATCGAAGACACTAAGACAACCCCAAAGTCCTGTCCTGATGTAGTGTTCGAGTTACTGGCCACTACTCCTCGCACCAGCTCTTCGAACTCGCTGCCTGAATCAGTTCGGCTTCTTGAGTCTCAACTTCAAGTTGAAAGACATCAATCAGATGTTCTGTGACAGGAAGCCAAAGGAGTGAGGAAGTCCTACAGAATTCAGATGCATACTTTCTGCTACTACAGCAAGCGCTGGAGGATTTAAGCGCCAAATAAGAGAAAGTTAATAAGCTTGCTAAGAATCTTGCCAGCATTATGGGTACTCAGGATATTGTTTCTTGAGCTCTTCTAAAGTGGTTTTCGTTCTGGACTTGTTTTTCTGCGGCGTTTATTTGCACTGGTCGCCAACTTTGACAACCAGTCTATGTGACATACTGCTTTGTTCCCTATATTTGCACTGGTGGTGAACTTTGATGCCCAGTGGATGTAATATGTGTAATAGCCGTGATAGCCTAGCGTAAGTTACTTGCTTATTTATTTCCTTGTTGTCTTGTTTATTTGTTTGCTTTTAGTCAGTGCAGATCTTTTTCTGGGTTTACTAGTGGTCGTAATAACCTATTTTTTAAAACTAGGCCACAATAACCATGGGCTACATATTTACTGTAGTGACCCCGGGCCTCCTATGGGCCGTAGAAACAATGGGCCTTCTACGGGCCGTATGATCGATTGGCCAAACATGGGCCAATAACGGACTGCATTATGGGTCGTAAACAGGCTAGAGTTGGAATCGTCCGTTCATGGGCCGACCATGACGTGTCATCGTTAATCGTCCGTATTTGACGACGCTATGAAAACAGCTCAACGGATTAACGGGCCAACTATAACCACGGGCTGAATTTGTACCACAAGCAGAAAAGGCCAGTAACGGGCCGTAAGTAACCGAATGTTGGAAATGAGCCCAAGAATAAATGGGCCCTGAGAAGGCCGAAAGATAACACGGGCTGGAAACAGCCCAATGGAATAATGGACCATTAATGGGTATAAAGTGATACAATGTTCATTACGGGCCAGTTTCACCACGGGTCGTTAATGGGCCAAGAGTTACAAAGGGCCTCATATGAGCCGAAAGACGTCATGGGCCATACATGGGCCAGAAATTACAACGGGCTGGAATCATATTGGACGGCCCAGATGACACTAATGGGCCTAGTTCGGATAGGCCGTAACGGGCCCTAAGTTAGCGGGATGTAAATGGGCTATATGCGAACAGGCCGTTAACGGGCTTTCCGTGGGCCGGCAGCTACCTTTTGACCAAGTCAAACGGGCCGGCCTTTTCACAAGAATGGGCCTCTGTTGGGCCGTGCCACATGTCGACGTATCATAGGCGCCTTCGGTCCAATGAGTGGATGACATCTGTCCCAACGGTGGCCGACACGTGTTTCCTCTAGCAAATGATGATTTTACACATGGAAAATCCCCATTAGTACGGGCTATTAACGGGTTATCGAATCCAAACCAAAACCCGATAGCTTAACGGCGACCCGTTACGGTGGATGCCACATGTCGGTTACCCTTGACGAAAGCACTTCCATGACGCACCATTTATCGTCATGAAAGTGGACACTTCCGTGATGATAATTTTGGTATTATCATGGAACGCTTCTACGACAGCACAAGTATGACTATCTTGATTCTGTCACAAAATCATCATGGATGTACATGCATGACAAAAAACATGACCTATTGTGACAAACACGTATCATCACGGAAGTGTATTTTTTTAGTGGGAGACTGTTGCTAGGAAAGCTGCACATCTGGATTTGGAAGATAGAAAACTAAAATATATATAGGAGAGGTGGAACTGGAAGAACTGTTGCCAGATGAGGAAAACAATGATGCTAACATTGACGAAAACAACTAGGATCGTCTTAGGGATGTTTTTTCCAACAAGAGAATTAAAAACAACATATCACCACAACATTTATGTGGGAGACATGTTTGTCTTGTTAAAAGTCTAGGAAAATCTAGTAGGAAAAATGGTTTGACCTAGTTTAAAATGATAGTTTTTTTTTGGAATATTAGAGGCCTTTGTGGGGATGTTAAAAAGAGATTTATGAGAGAATTAGTGATGGATAATAAACACAACATTGGTGAAAGCTTTTGTTAGAGACAATTCGGATCATATGCCTATACGAAGGATTTTTCTCAAACAAACCACCCAATTTTCAGATTTCAAAACTACTAGATTTTAAGGGAGGGCATACAGAAAATTGTCTCTGACACTAGGCTGGACCCTACTATTCTTGTATCCAACCTAATAAACAGAAAAGGATATTGAGAAAGCTTAGGGCCAAATTGAAAGGATGGAATCAAAATATGAATGCTCGGTACGGAGAGTTGAAAAAGAACACACTCATCAAATTAGCTAGATAACATTGACAACGTTGTGAATTTCACGGCCTGGTTGCTGAAATGAGACATGAATAGAAAGAATTAGTTGCTCGATTAGATCGGCTGATGAAACAAGAAGAACTGAAGTGGAGAGAGGGGACACTAATACTAAATATTGCCATGCTAGAGCTAATGGTAGGCGCGGGGAAAAGTATGATTACTTCTCTAGACTAGGAAGAAGGTCGCGTTGAAGGTGATAAGGAAATGATTGCTTATATCACCATTTTTTATAAGAATCTCTTTGAACATCACGAGGTTTCCAAACTATCATTATACATAGATGATCCTAGGACTATTGCTGGTGAAGGTGCGAGCAACTTAACTGTCAAATTTTCAATGGAATAGATTATAGTTGTAGTATTCATCATGGCTCATAACCAATCCCCGGGACCTGATAGTTTTACAGAAGAATTCTATCAGCACTTCTGGTAGTTACTTAAATTTTATTTAATGTTTGATGATTTCCACATATATCTCTAAACTAAACTATGGGATTTTCACTTTATTTTCTAAAACCAAATATGCTAATCAAATAAAAAATAGACCTTTTGCATGCTTAATGGTAGCAAAATCTTCACTAAAGTGTTCATGAATAGGTTGAATCGGGTAGTTGGGGATGTTATCTCTCCTATGCAAACTATTTTTTGTAAAAGGCAGATACATAATGAAGGGGGTCCGGTGCTACATGAAAGCTTTGAATAGTATACATGCAAAAAGCAGAGTGCCATGTTGTTCAAGGTTGATTTTGAAAAAGTTTATGGCAAGGTCAAATGGCATTTTTTCTGCAAATATTTAAGAAAAGACTTTCCAGATAAATTGCTAGATTGGACAACGCATACTACTAGGGGGCAATGTGGGCATTAAAGTTAATGGCAATATAGGTCCCTACTTCCCTACACATAAAGGTCTAAGGCAATGATATTCTCTACCTCCCTTGATCTTGTTGCTCATACTTTGCCCATGCCCATGGACAGGGCTAGGAGAAATGGATTGGTTAAAGGAGTAACTAAGTGAAATATTGAAAATGGTGTTATTATGTTGCAATATGCAGATGATACTATATTTCTCCTGCGGGATATAATTATGACGGTGCACATAATTTGAAATTTATATTATGTCTATTTGAACAAATGTCAGGCTTAAAAATCATTTTCCACAAGAGTAAGCTTTTCTTGTCTGGTATGCCATTAGTAAGGCAGGTAGCTTTGCTACAATTTTTACTTGTCCTATGGGATCTCTCCCAATGAAATATTTAGCTTTGTCTACTGATGAAAAATAATTAGAAATAAACACAGGAATATTCCTGAGGAGAAAATGGAGAAGAAATGTAACAGTTGGCAAGGTAGATTGTTGGACAGTGGAGGTAGGATAAATTTAATCCAATCAACCTTGTCTACCATTCCAAACTTTATGATGTTCTTTTATAGATTGCCTATAAGGGTTAGTAAAACGATGGATCTATTTAGGGCTAGACTTTTGTGGGAAGAAGAGGCCAATAAAAGGAAGTGCCATCTTATTAAATGATTAGAAGCATGTAAAACAAAATATCTTGGTAGCTTAGGCATCAAAAATTTAGAGTTGATGAACCAAATGCTATTGCGAGACAGTGGTGAAAATTGTATTACTTAGAAGGTTTATGGAAAACCATTATGAAGAATACCTAAAAAGGCAATCCTTGCATGGGATCAAACGTAGACAGGGTGATTCTGAGTTTTGAAGTGGTTTGCTTAAATATTGGGAACATTTTTTCTCTTTGTGTAACAGTGTTGGAGATGGAAAAAAATATGAGGTTCTGAAAAGATTAGTGGGTTGGAGACAAACATGTCAAATACTATTATCCCAACTGTCACAATGTTTATTTTGATAAAAACTCTTAATGGCCGAATTGTTATAGAAAGGGCTTTCGATTTAGAAGGAAACTTCAAGGCGAGTCTGTGAAATTGTTGACACATATTAAAGAAGCTTGTGAGGGCTTTCAACGGAATGAACAGAAATGTGCTATCATATGGACTCTAACCTAAGAATGGCATCTAGTCAGGAAAAATGCTATTATAAGAAATTGATGGAAAATGGAGGAAATTTTCCCATAGTTTTTTGTGAAAAGTCAAAATGCCTCAAGAATTAAATTCTTCATGTGGTTGCTACTTAGGAATAGCATTTTGACTAAACACAATTTAAGTGGAAGAGGATGGGTGAGTAACATAGCTTGCACTTTTTGTGGCAGAGATGAGTCAATAAAAATCATCTTGTTGGGCAATGTTCCATGTCCATGATGCCATGGAATGTACTAAAATGTGCTTTTCATTTATTGGATGTACCTGATAACATTCCAGGATGCCATGGAGTTTTTTATCAAAAAATTTGGTCAGGCTGAGAGACACTCGATGATGGTTGGTGCTTTAGCTATATTCTAGATTTTGAATGATTGGGTTGTCTTGCAGAAGAAACATGTAAGTTAAGAAACTCTTAGATGGGGAAAATGTTAGGACTACTTGCAAATAAGGTCTTGAAAGTGGTGCATGGCTGGTGGGTGGGAGTGGGCAGGATCATGGTGACATGAAGATGAATCTGCATTCTGCACTGTGTCTATTACAACATCTACTTGAAAGCTTCTTCTTTGCTTTTGCATGTATAAATGTACTCAAAAAACGTCTTATATTATGGGACGAAGGGAGTAATATACATTTTCTCAAAATTGTTTACTTTGATCAATGCCTCGGAAAGTTGAGTGCTTTTTATCAGCTAGCGTTCCGCTCTAGTTTTGAGGGTCCCATATGTGGACACCTTACAAGTTTTGTGTCCAACCAGGCCTATTTTGCTTTATTGTTCTTTCCAGTCTTGCTTTTGGTCGAAGTTGTAATAAAGACCCTATGGTTTCAGTTAAATGAAATAAGAGAGGGAGCTTTCTTCATAAAAAAAATCTAAGAGCTTGCTTAGAAAATGTTAAGAGAAGGCGGAGTGTATGAAAAGAAAACAAAGTAGCGCATTATTTTAGAGGTTACAAATTATAATATTTTCAGAACCAAAAATTTTATGTGTGCACTGACACAAAAACTACAGGCAAAATGCAGCGGCAAGCCCAAATTAATAGGCGAATGGGGGGCAGACCCCTAATCAAATTTCACAAAACCATTTGAATCTACAAGTAAACGGATCAAAATTTTAAATTCCTAACATAAATGACCCCTCTCGAAATTTCTTCTCTGTCCACCACTTCCAAAATGTTAAAGATATGATGGCACCAGGGGTTAAGTGAGCCCCAAAATAGCAAGAACAGTTGAGTCAAGCAAAGAATTCAGGAGAAAACAACTACACAAAGGAAATTACAAGGACGCACCCCGTGGAATTTCCAGCACTCCTCCAACTCCAGTCCTCCTGTCCAGGGCTCTTAATAACCCAAAAAATAAGTGTGGTCAGCTAAACACCGTTGGAGCACCATTGATCTGAAACCTCAATTGATGTACTGGCTCTCTTCAAAAAGCTCCTTTTTACCGGCAGATCCTTCTGGCCGATGTGACATTCTGGCTGTACGTTGCATGGTACGTACATCCTGCCCACGACGCCGAGCGCAATCATGGACCTGCGGCGCACCGGCACGTAGGCTTTTTCCGTCGGCCGGCCGGCAAGGGGCGGTCGTGGTTGGTGAGGCTGTGGAGCCAGCCAGAATCTCCGGCGCGCGCCTGGAGGAACAGGCCGACGGGTAGGGGACACGGGCCGCATGTGCTTGCACAGTGCAGCAGCTACTGCTAGCACGCAGGTTCGATTCGATCCAGTAGCCATGCATCAGCATGCGGTGTATGTATGTACAGTGCCACGCGCGACGGAGTGAGTGCGCATCGACCGAGCAGGAGAGATGAGATCAGATCCTGGCCGTCCCTACACAGCGGCTCGGTGTTCAGGGCCTGGATCTGGTCGCCTAGGCGGACTAGACGTGGTTTGATGACGATGCATCGTAGTAGCAGTGCGGTACAGTGGAGTGATGGACTAGCCGCTGCTAGGCTGCACGAGCACAGGTCACGATTTCGGGCAAGTGTGTACGTGTAACGCAATAATGCTTGAGGGTAACTGTTAAATGATCACTGGCCGGATCGATCGATTGGTGCAACTGTCAGTGGCTGGCATTGAGGCAGTACACGTAGTAGTACAGCAGATTCATTGTGAAGGTAGGTCTTGTTTGGTTGAACAATTATCGTGCGTTATTATACTGCTCGATTGGTGCAACTGTTAGTGGTAAGTTGGCTGCTCTTTTCCTTCCTCTAAGCAATTATCTGATGCACTCCTATATTGCACACACCGAGCGAAATGCGACCGGACAGTTTTACAGGAGACGAATGTGCAAGCGTAAACAATAGACTTGGGTAGGTACGACTGAGCTTCCTCCTTCCTCAAAACCCTTCTATGGATGGATTCGGCGCGTGCTCCGCATCTCATCGAGTGTTGTTTGGAGCGCAGAAACTGCCGTCGATTATGGAACAGCCGAATTTGTTTGTTTGCATGCGGAAACTCACAGAAAATTCCAAATTAAAGCTTGTTATATACTCCCTTCATTCCGAATTACTTGTTTTGAATTTGTCTAGATGCGGATGTATCTAGACTCATTTTAATGCTAGATATCTCCGTATCTAGACAAATCTAAGACAAGTAATTCGAAACGGAGGGAGTAGTACCCTGTGAGGCAGCTTATAATGCTGGGAAAATGGAAAACGAGAAATGCCAAAGTTAGGTCGACGGTGCCAACTCCCTCTGCCTCAAAAATCTGGCAGAGAGCGTCAGCCAGCTGCGTCGCCTAAATTCTAAACTGAACTGACTTTTTTTTTTGAGAACTTTCTAAACTGAAGTGACTTGCTGGTGCAACCAGCCGGGCGTCTTCCGGGCCTGATGGGCTGGGCCATGTCTCCATCGGCACAACGGGACCTGAAAAAACCATACTCTAGCACTTGAGCACGTGGGCATGATCGGCACAACGGTTCCAACTTCCAACCGAGGCTGGTCGGCATGATCGCGCTTGGTATAGGCACACGCAGCCGCCTCTCGTGACCGCTTGGATCGAGGCAGAGCAAAAGGGCCTTTCTGCCTGCCCGCCCATGCCGGCGGCAGCAGGAAGAGAGAGGATGGGGGTGGCCGGGCGTGCGCGCCAGATACTGACTGGCCCATGTACGCATGGCGCCCGCTTCCCTTCCCTGCATGAGTATTTTTCATCGATTTCCCGCGCAAAGCCAGCTTTCCGGCTCGTTCCTTGGGCACATCAATGGCGACTGCATGTCTGCATGCGCCGACTAGCTCTGGTTTGCTCGTGGAAAGGATCAATCGAAAGGGATCTCATTGCTCCGGTTGGATGCGATCAACGCATCGCCTGCGTAAACGGCACGCCGCCGCGCTTCAGGCAAGATTCCATCCAGCCGTACGTGCTGCTCTGCTCGGTGTCGAGCGCATCATTCGCCGCGTGCGGAAAGGTGCAGGGGGTTGAGCACCTGTCTTTTTTTTTACGCCGATATCCATCACAAGTGTGGCATATTAGACATTCACTCATACATCGTATGTGGCGTGAGCAGAAGGCAGCCTACACGAGTTGTGTGGGAGCAAACATTAGTGTTAAGTATAATGTTTACTAAGAAAGACGAGATAGAGTAGGATTTGTTTTGGCTTTCTTGTACTCCAAATAGATGATTGTACTTCTATATATATGCCCATGAGACTCAAGCAATACAATAATTATTTTATCAATTTCATCTCTTCCTTCTAACATGGTATTAGCCTAATCACGATCCAAACCCTAACCGCCGCCATTTGGGCACCCGCGCACCGTCTTAGGGGCGGTCGGCCTCCATGACCGTCGTTGGGGGACGCGCCGCCCCTACCTAGGGTTCGTCCGCCGGCCGTGTTGGCCGGCTGTCCTAGAGAGTCTTTTTCCCGACCATTGCTCTGGATTTTCGCTCTCTCGCCGGTCATTTTGATCGACGTTTTTCTTTTTGATTTTTTGATCTAATCTTGATCGGTTTGCTACCGTCGCCGCCGTCGACCCCGTGCGCCTCTACTTCGACCCTGGCGCGACTAGCCGGCCTCTTCTCCGACCCAGGGACCACGAGCCGAGGTGGCCCGTCCGGGCCAGCCGTCGTCCACGCGTCGGTTCGCCCGTCGCCCTGCGTCGGCCGTTACCGCCCTGCTCCGACCGAGACACCTGCATCGCCCCGACCGGACGGCCTCGCGCCGACGGCCAATCATAGCCGTCGCTCGCGCGCCGGCCCGCCCATCGATTCACGTCACCCGCCTTCGTCGTGTCTGCGCGGCGGCCTGACGGTCTACCTCACCGGCCTCGTCCTCGACTGCGTCAGACTCGTCTGCTATCTCAGCTCGGGCCCGGTTGCTACGTTGGTCGCTCGGGCCTCGCTGCCCGGGCGCCGGCGCTGCTTTGGCAGTTCAGGTGCCGGTGCTGACAAGCTCGTCCGCACAACGTCTCACGATGTTCGTCGTTGCCGGCCTCATCCCGGACTCCGCCGCCACCACTCCTCCATCGAGCCGCGTCCCCGACCTCGCGCGCGATCGGCTTGATCATCCGTTCGCCGCCGCGATCCGCCTCCTCTACGCCGCGCGACCGACCTGGCCCGTTGGTGACGAGCGCCTCCGCAGGTCCCGTGAAGATCGTCACGAGTACCGCGCGCCTCTCCGTCGATCGCGCATCGGGTTGCCGCTGCGACGCCCCGTCGGGCCGTAGCGCCGCCGCCCCGTGGTTCTCCTCGCGGCTGCATCGACTCATGCATCGCCGCTGCGTCGCCCCTTTGGGCCGTAGTGCCGCCATATGCGGTCCCCGCCGCCGCCCCGATGCCGTCCCTGCGGCTGCACCGACTCGCGAACCACCGCTGCGTCGCCCCTTTGGGCCGCAGCATCACGGCCCGCGGTCCCCGCCGCCGCCCCGAGATCTTCCCACTATCGCCCCGACCCGCCTGCCGTCGCTGCGTTGCCCCTTCAGGTCGTAGCGCCGCGTCCCGCGGTCCACTCCGTCGTCACCGCGCGTCGACCTCCCATGGTATGCGTCGCGCCGTCTCCCTTGGCGCGGGAACGCCACCATCCGCGCCGTTCTTCGTCACGCTGTCAGGGTTCTTCGCCTACTTCGAGCACAGCCGCCGCACTCCTAACCTAGCCACCGCCGCTACCTTCGTAGCCGCTGCCGCCCGTCCCTCTCTCTTCTAACAATTAGAATTGCCCACACATGTGGGCGCAGCTACTTTGTGCCACACGCCAAAAATGCCCACACGTCTTGGCGCGGCTAAGTTAGGTATCTGCGAGGTGACGATTTAGTTGCCATCCGAGATGGCAGATGTAGTTATTCGGAATGGCAAGTGTAGTTGTAAAAGCATGGCAACTCAATCTGTTTTGGTTAACTATAGTTGCCATGTCTAATTATGGTAGTTGCCGCGTGTAATCAAACCGTAGATGTCGTGTGTGATTAACTACTTGCCACATATGGTCAAACAGTGGTTGCCATGTATGGTTAATCACAGTTGTCATGTGTGTTTATCTGGTTGTCACGTACGCGCAACTGCAGTTGCCGTCTAGCAACGAATCATAGTTGCTATGTGTGTTTACCTAGTTGTCACATACGTGTAACTGCAGTTGCCATCCAACAACGTAGGAGTGTCGTGTGGGTGAAAAGCAGTTTGCCCACATGAGTATGGACTAGGTGATGGTTGTGTTGACAGAAACTAGTTCGCCCACACAGCGCAGCTGGCAAATCCCGTGTTGCAGGTCATATGGACGAACTCTACAACACCCACACACCAGCCCCGTCCTACAAGGCACGCAAATTCTGCCCCAATGTGTCAAGATTCGTGCAACCTGCACTGGACAATGATCCATGCGTGTGGATGAGTTGCAAAACTGCCACACGTGTGGGCGTTAGTATTTTCGTTTTTCTTTTGTGGGCTACTGTATGTAGTCTTATCTTGAGTAACCCACAAGTCAAGGTGCTGAAAGCCTCGACCACATTCGGTCTTGATTCTCGACAAACTTTATGTTAAAATTATAGGGTGGGCTTTATGCCCGTCTAACAATTACTGAAAATCTCTGAGGGACCATTTAGATTATATGACTAAGTGATGATAAGTGAATTTGGAGGAAGAGTTGGACTTTTTTATAAAGATTTTGCTTTCACGTGTTATTAAATGTTGAGAAAAGAAGTGGTTCTCATGCATTCCTCCGCCGTCTCGCGTCGCACGCTTCAAGAACGGAGAGTCCTTAACAAACGAGCCATGATTAAAGATGTTAGATCATGCACCATTGTGGTGTAGTCGGAGCATCTTGGTAAATGTTGGTCCTTTCAACATCACAAGCCGGTCGTGCTGATTTGTGCACTTTTCCCTAATTGAATTTTTCCAAATTGACTTTGACATGAGAAAACCGGAAACCCTATTTGGCATTCTCTGCAGCAAACAGTCGGGGTTACGCACAGGCTATCGACCGAACGCTTCAGGGTGGGCCGGTCTGTTAAGCGTTTCAGCCACACCAGTTATGGGAACCTTCTAGGGCATTGCTATGCGTCAACCGATGGATCTTTTTAAATGATCCGCCGCCTTGCGAGACATGGGATTAAGCGGAGTGAGCGGCCGAGCAACACACTTTATCATTGCAACAAAGGTCGTGTTGCAGTAATTTTCCGCAACATGGGTTATGTTGCAGAAAATTTTGTAAAACATAGTCAAATTGCAGAATTTTTTCCAACTGAGGACTTGTAACAAGTTTTTTTTACAACAAAGGTCATGTTGCAATTTTTTCACAACAGAGCTCTTGTTGCAGTTTTTGCAACAAGGCCTTGCTGCAATTTAATTGTTTTTGTAACAGAGGTTCAGTTACAATTTTTTTTTGCAATAAAGACCTTGTTGTAGAAAGGAGAGATCGTGGGAGCCAGGTCCACCACGCTAAGTGAGACACGTGGCGTGCAACCAAGGCGGTGGACACGAGCGTGATAATCCGCCGGATGAACCATATTATTACACAACCTTCTATGATGTTCCTAGCCGGGTTTTTCGGTTCTGGAAACCTTCTTGAATGTTCCTGAACCAGTTTTTTCTTTTTTCCTTTTCCTTTTCCTTTTATTTTATTTCCTTTCTTCTTGCTTTTTTCTTTTTGAATTGTTTTCTTTTCCAACAAATATTTGAGAAATTTTACTTTTTTCCATTTTTAAGTAGATGTTCCTATTTAAAAAAATTGTTCAGAGATTTTATAAAAGTTTAGAACTTCAAACAATGTTCGCTTTTTTTTTGAGAAAAATCAAATTTCAACAAGTGTTCGTCTTTTTAAATTTTGTTCACAAAATAAAAAAGGTTCGGTTTCAAAAATATGTTCCCGGTTTCAAAATTTGTTCAAAAATTTAAAAAAATTAATGTTTCAAAATTTGTTAAAAAATACTAAAAATGTTTGCGCTTTTAAATTTTGTTCATGAATTATAAATTGCTCAGGCATTTTAAAAACGTTCCCATTTTTGAAAATTGTTCAAAAAATTCGAAAAATGTCAAATATTAAAAAATGGGAATTTTAAAAAATGCTCTGGTTTCCCAAATTTGTTCACATATTCTAAAAATGCTCATGTTTCACAATATCTTCACAAATTAATATTTGTTTTGGAATATGTTCCAGTTTCTGTAACTTGTTTTGGAATTCATAAAATGTTCCTGTTTTTCAAAATGCTTCCGTTTTTCAAAAGTTCTTTTACAAAGTTGAAAAGTGTTTGTGTTTCATAAAACACTCAGGGTTTTTTCAAAAAGGAAAAATGTGTTCGAACTTCTAAAAATATGTCGGATCTGTGTTTGACGTTGGTTCATAAAGATTTACGCTGCTCTATGTTCAATAACCTTCGGTAGCTCAGCCGGTAGTACCGCATAGTCAGTTCATGAGACCCTTCGATCTCCTGCGATGGCGTCTTACTTTTTTAGCAGAAGTACAACTCGCTAGATATCGTTTCTTCGTGGGTCGGCCGAGGCAGAGACCCGCCTATGCGAAATTGCGACTGTTTACCGCAAAGAGCGGCATATAGGAGGTCTCCGAGAAATCCTCGCATAAGTTAGATCTAGACGGGCCAGGTGATGTTGTTGCTTGTGAGTGGTTTATAACCCAATAATGCGCTTTGGGAGGCAAAAGGGGGCAACTAGTTGACGGGCGCTCCTTCGGAAGCCTCACAATGATCAACGCCACATGACACGTTCTCAGCCGTCCGTCACGTGTCGCGCTTTAGGCGTTCCCTTCGGATTTTTTTTATTTTTTCGCGTGCGTTTTTGGCTTTTAAACGGGTTTTTTCTCGGGTTTTTTCGACGTTTTGGTTTTCCACGGGTCTTCCTTAGCTTTTGGGCCAAAAAATATGGAGAAAAATATTTTTGCGTGAAAAAACGTATTTTTTTACTTCTGGAAGAGGCACACTTTTGCTTTTGAGAGCCACAACCATGCCTTTCAGAAACGAAAAAAACACATTTCCATTTTTTTCGCCAGAGACACGATTTTGCTTCCACGAGAGGCACAACCGTGCCTCTCAAAAACGAAAAAAAATATGTTTCTGTTTTTTTCTTCCACGAGAGGTACGGTTTTGCTTCGGCAAGAGCCTTTCGCGAGAGGCACGGCCGTGCCTCTTAGAAACGAAAAAACACATTTTCTGTTTTTTTCTTCCGTGTGAGGCTCGGTTTTGCTTCTGCGAGAGGCACGGTTGTCATTTCGTGAGAGGCACGGCCGTGCCTCTTTCAGAAAGAGAAAAAAAAATTCATGCTCTTGTTTTGGTTTTTTGTCCTTTTTTGTGAAAAAAAGTTCATTAAAACCTACCAACATGGGATCTCGTTTGAAGATCTCGACTCGAGGAGCCGAATGGTGAAAACGGTTCAAGATTTCGATGCACGGTTTAAGAGATAAAACATTTTAAATAAATAGATCTACAAAAAAGGGAAAACTCTTATGTTGCGACAAATGGCGCACATGCAGCGCGCATTGTCACAACCTGAAAAGGTAAGAGTGATCTTTACGAAGAGTACTCCTCAATTAGTGATTTCGATAGCAAAACCATACTCCCTCGAGGAGCCCCTAAAAAAAGGTTACCAGAGTCCACACCCGTGATAACCTCCTCAACTAGAAAATTGTCGAGATTAGAGAATATTCTTGAACTTTTTTGCAAGTTAGAAAATATATCTGTGGATTGTAAAACAGTTTTTAAATTTCAAAAAAATGTTCCAAACATTTTATTACGAATTTACAAAAATGTTTGTTAATTTAAAAAATATTTGGATTTTTTGAAATTTTCAGGGCTTTTAATAAATGTTCCATAATTTTAAAAACTTTAGGTAATTTCAAGAAAGTACATGAATTAAAAAATTCTCTCTCTGTAAATAAATATAAGAACGTTCTCAACAATTATGAATCTGTACATGTATTTAGTAATCTTCCCAAATTTTAAAACATGTTCTTGGATTTGTAAAAATGTTTTCTGAATTAAAAATGTTCTATATTTTACAAAATGCATCCAAATTTTAAAAAATTACGAATTAAAAATAGAATAATAAGTAAAATCACAGCTAAAACTGGCAACAAGACAAAAATAATGGAAAACCTGGTGGGAGGACATAGAAAAAAACCACCAAAAACAGGTTATTGGACCGTTCACATTACCGTGCGCATTTGGTCACTATCCCCCGACCCCTGCTGAGCGGAATAGAATTAGCCACCCTACGTACAAAAATAACAGTAATGGGCTGGGCCTTATAAGTTGTCATAGTAAGAGGCCGCGACCGAACTTTACATAATCGAGTCAATCGAGTTAGGCCGGTGCTTCGGCGCCAAATCCTATTCGGCGCCTTTTGCGCCCGATACTGTTCATTTTACTAACGGGCGCACACCCCTCGTCACGTCTGGGCCGGCCCATTTTTCTGTTTCTAAGAAGCAAAAAGAGCGCGAGATCTGTGATTCGATCCCGCAACACAAGCTGGTTAGTGTAAGTTGCGATAACCACCAGACAACTCCACATGTTGTGATTATGTACATGTTTTGCTTCTTTTCTTCTTCTTCCTTTGTTTTTTTCCTTTTTCTGTTCTTTTATTCTTTCTTTTTCTAATTCGAGAAACTTTCTTTCTTCATGATTTTTTTTCTGCAAAATTGATGAACGGTTTTCAATTTTTGATGAACTTTTTCAAATTCAATGAGTTGGCTTGTCAATTTGGTGAACTGTTTTTCAAATTTTGATGAACTTTTTTGAAATTCCATGAACTTTTTTCCAATTTCGATGATTTTTTTCCAATTTTGATGAACTTTTTTCCAATTTCGATGAACTTTTTTCAAATTCAATAAACTTTTTTTTCAAATTTGGTGAACTATTTTCCATATTTGATGATTTTTATTCAAATTTTGATGAACTTTTTTCAAATTCCATGTACTTTTATTGAAATTCGATGACCTTTTTTCAAAGTCAATTAAGTTTTCGCAAAATGATGAACTTTTTTTTAAATTCGATGAACTTTTTTCAAATTCAATGAACTTTTTTCAAAGTCGATGAACTTTTTTTCAAAAACGATGAACTTTTTCAAAAGTCGATGAATGTATTTTCAAAATCGACGAACTTTTTCAAAATTTGTGAACTTTTTTGAAAATCGATGAACTTTTTATGAACCTTTTGAATTCGTCAATGTTTTTTGAATACATGATTTTTTTTTCTAATTCGTGATGTTTTTTAAAATCTGTGGACATTCAAAATTTGTTCAGATTTCTTTTCAAAAGAAATCCCATTTTTCAATGGAGTAGTTGTTAGACGTTTCGCGTTGCAATCATTTTGGAAGGGCTGTATTTGTGTAGTGGTTAGCCAACCATGCGCAGGACCAATACATTTTTGCACTCCCTGCTGTTCATGGGCCGGCCCATTCCCAAGCTGCAGTGCGCGCCAGTTGCGCCAACCGGCGCATAAGGCGCCGAAGAGGAGGTCTCTGCTTCGGCGTCTTCTGTCGCTGTGGGTAGTTGTTTCTGAAACCCCTAAAAAAACAAGTTGTTTCTGAATTCTGATCCGACTGTCCAAGCCCGGAAGCCGAACAGATCCGCCGATGGCCGTGCGCTGGTCGACAGCGCGGCACACGACGCTGGCCTACCTCGACTCCGGCCGGCCGTGCACAGAGACGGCGGATGGTGGTGGCGAGAGGCGCGGGGGTTTCTCGCCGTTTCGCCGCGTGGTTGTTACACGACCCGCTGGGATAGGGCGGCATAGAATATAATGATAGAAATCCTCGCTGGTTAAGCACGCGAGCACGTAAGTTTCTCAAAACAAAAAACACGCGAGCACGTACAGTCTTTCTATTTACGGGAACGCGAGTGTACTACTCCTTTCGTTCCAAATAAGTCGTCACAGAAATAGATGTAACTAAAAATAAAATATATCAGATACGTTCATACTTGCGACAAGTAATTTAAAATTGAGTGAGTAGAACGTTGTCGCCGACTTGCACTGTGACGGCCTGGTATGTGCTGAAATTTGAGATGGGCTCTAGGCCTATATAGCAATTTCTGAAAAATCTCTAAGGGCCCATGTGGGTTATATGGCACTAGGTGTACTGGGAAGTTTAGTCCCACCCTGCTAGTGAAGGGAGAGTTAGAGTGGTTTATAAGGGTTTCTTTTCTACATGCTATTGGAGCTTGAAAAGAGAAGAGGCCCTCGCGCACTCCTCCTCCGCCGCCCGCCTCGCCACGCCTCGCCTCGCCTCGACGCGGGTTGCGGGATTGAGCCGAGCCGAGCGCACACCTACGCGCTTATTTTTGCCAGTCGCTAACGGAGAGTTCTCTGACAGCTGGGCCACGATCTGAGACGTCGGATCGTGAGCTATCACGGACTCGGACGTGGGTCGAGCCCACGTCTCTCCACGCGGCTGCGTCTATATAAGTGTGCGGTGTCTCCTAACCCTAGCCGCCACGAACAGATCACATCTGCTCCACGCGCACGTCCACCGTCGTTCCCTTGCTGCTGCTGCCGCCGGTGACTCCATCCCGTCCGCCGCGTACACGGTCAACGGGAGAGCAGGTCTCCGAAACCACGCCCTTCTGGTTCCTGTACGGGGTGAGGGCGAATAGGTTTTTGGGCAGCGATTACGCGACTGCTCGCTTCCGATCGTCTACTTCCTCTACGTCCGCGTCGCCTTCATTATCACCATGTCCACCGCCGCCGAACGTACCGCCACCGAGAAAGCTGAAGCCGACAAGCAGGCCGCCGAGGACGCCGCTGCCGCCACCAAAGCCGCGGCCTCTGCATGGCCTACTGGAGGGTATAACTCGTTTATCCCGCTCCTACTGTTTTCTGTTTTAGCCATGCTAGTGTTATACGTAGATCTTTATGCAATTAGCGTAGTATGTGCTAGCTTGGCTGAATATCAGTATGTGTTTATTTGTGTCAATGCCGTGCTAGTGATTTACTCGTGGATTAATTTAATCAAGAAATTGCCTATTTACTCAACAATCCAAAAACCTATTATGTGTAGGAATTTTTCGGCAAGTGGCTTTGCCGCTGCACTGAAACCGGATAAGTTTACCGGTACATACTTTAAGCGTTGGCAGACTAAGACCACGTTATGGCTCACGGCTATGAACGTGTTCTGGGTCACCGGTGTCTCCACGGGAACGATTGCTCCTGAACAGGAGAAGGCGTTCAAGGAGGCTACCGTTGTGTTTCTCGGAGCAGTTCTTAGCGTGATCGGAGATAAACTGGTCGATGCATATTTACATGTGCATGTCGCCAAGGACTTGTGGGAGGCGCTCGAATCTAAATTCGGGGCCGCCGATGCAGGGAGCGAGATGTATATTATAGAGCAGTTCCACGTTTACAAGATGGTTGAAAACCGTCCTATATTGGAGCAGGCTCATGAGATAATATGCATCGTTAAGGAGCTTGAACTTCTTAAGTGCGAATTACCGGGTAAGTTTGTCGCGGGCTGCATAATTGCTAAGGTCCCTAATGTTGGGGAACATAGCAGAATTTTAAAATTTTCTACGCATCACCAAGATCAATCTATGGAGTCATCTAGCAATGAGGGAGAGGAGAGTGCATCTACATACCCTTGTAGATCGCGAGCGGAAGCGTTCAATAGAACGGGGTTGATGGAGTCGTACTCGTCGTGATCCAAATCACCGATGACCTAGCGCCGAACGGACGGCACCTCCGCGCTCAACACACGTACAGTTGGTAAGACGTCTCCTCCAACTTGATCCAGCATGGGGGAAGGAGAGGTTGATGGAGATCCAGCAGCACGACGGCGTGGTGGTGGAAGAAACGGTGATCTCGGCAGGGCTTCGCCAAGCTCAGGGAGAGGGAGAGGTGTCACGGGAGGGAGAGGGAGGCGCCAGGGGCTAGGGTGCGGCTGCCCTCCCTCCCTCCCACTATTTATAGGACCCCTAGGGGGGCGCCGGCCCTAGGAGATGCAATCTCCAAGGAGGGCTGCAGCCAAGGGGGTGGAGTGCCCCCAAGCCAAGTGGGGCGCCCCCCACCCCTAGGGTTTCCAACCCTAGGCGCAGGGGGAGGCCCAAGGGGGGCGCACCAGCCCACTAGGGGCTGGTTCCCCTCCCACTTCAGCCCATGGGGCCCTTCGGGATAGGTGGCCCCACCCTGTGGACCACCCGGACCCTTCCAGTGGTCCCGGTACAATACCGATTACCCCCGAAACTTTCCCAATGGCTGAAACTTGACTTCCTATATATAAATCTTCACCTCTGGACCATTATGGAACTCCTCGTGACGTCCGGGATCTCATCTGGGACTCCGAACAACTTTCGGGTTACCGTATACTAATATCTCAACAACCCTAGCGTCACCGAACCTTAAGTGTGTAGACCCTACGGGTTCGGGAGGCACACAGACATGACCGAGACGACTCTCCGGTCAATAACCAACAGCGGGATCTGGATACCCATGTTGGCTCCCACATGCTCCTCGATGATGTCATCGGATGAACCACGATGTCGAGGATTCAATCAATCCCGTATACATTTCCCTTTGTCAATCGGTATGTTACTTACCCGAGACTCGATCGTCGGTATCCCAATACCTCGTTCAATCTCGTTACCGGCAAATCACTTTACTCGTACCGTAATGCATGATCCCATGATCAACCACTTGGTCACATTGAGCTCATTATGATGATGCATTACCGAGTGGGCCCAGAGATACCTCTCCGTCATACGGAGTGACGAATCCCAGTCTCGATTCGTGCCAACCCAACAGACACTTTCGGAGATACCCGTAGTGTACCTTTATAGTCACCCAATTATGTTGTGACATTTGGCACACCCAAAGCACTCCTACGGTATCCAGGAGTTGCACAATCTCATGGTCTAAAGAGATGATACTTGACATTCGGAAAAGTTATAGCAAACGAACTACACGATCTTTGAGCTATGCTTAGGATTGGGTCTTGTCCATCACATCATTCTCCTAATGATGTGATCCCGTTATCAATGACATCCAATGTCCATAATCAGGAAACCATGACTATCTTTTGATCAACGAGCTAGTCAACTAGAGGCTCACTAGGGACGTGTTGTGGTCTATGTATTCACACATGTATTACGATTTTCGGATAACACAATTATAGCATGAACAATAGAAAATTATCATGAACAATGAAATATAATAATAACCATTTTATTATTGCCTCTAGGGCATATTTCCAACAGTCTCCCACTTGCACTAGAGTCAATAGTCTAGTTACATTGTGATGAATCGAACACCCATAGAGTTCTGGTGTTGATCATGTTTTGCTCTAGGGAGAGGTTTAGTCAACGGATCTTCTACATTCAGGTCCGTATGTACTTTACAAATATCTATGTCTCCATTTTGAACACTTTGACAAATGGAGTTGAAGCGACGCTTGATATGCCTGGTCTTCCTGTGAAACCTGGGCTCCTTGGCAAGGGCAATAGTTCCAGTGTTGTCACAGAAGAGAATCATCGGGCCCGACGCATTGGGTATGACTCCTAGGTCGGTAATGAACTCCTTCACCCAGATTGCTTCTTGTGCTGCCTCCGAGGCTGCCATGTACTCCGCTTCACATGTAGATCCCGCCACAACGCTTTGCTTGCAACTGCACCAGCTTACTTCCCCACCATTCAAAATATACATGTATCCGGTTTGTGACTTAGAGTCATCCAGATCTGTGTCGAAGCTAGCATTGACGTAACCCTTTACGATGAGATCTTCGTCACCTCCATAAACGAGAAACATATCCTTAGTCCTCTTTAGGTACTTCAGGATATTCTTGACCGCTGTCTAGTGTTCCATGCCGGGATTACTTTGGTACCTTCCTACCAAACTTACGGTAAGGTTTACATCAGGTCTGGTACACAGCATAGCATACATGATAGACCCTATGGCCGAGGCATAGGGGACGACACTCATCTTTTCTCTATCTTCTGCCGTGGTCGGGCATTGAGCCGTGCTCAATCTAGTATCTTGCAATACAGGCAAGAACCCCTTCTTTGACTGATCCATATTGAACTTCTTCAATATCTTGTCAAGGTACGTACTCTGTGAAAGACCAATGAGGCGTCTCGATCTATCTCTATAGATCTTGATGCCTAATATATAAGCAGCTTCTCCAAGATCCTTCATTGAAAAACACTTGTTCAAATAGGCCTTTATGCTTTCCAGGAATTCAATATCATTTCCCATCAACAGTATGTCATCCACATACAATATGAGAAATGCTACAGAGCTCCCACTCACTTTCTTGTAAATGCAGCCTTCTCCATAAGTCTGCATAAACCCAAACGCTTTGATCATCTCATCAAAACGAATGTTCTAACTCCGAGATGCTTGCATCAGCCCATAGATCGAGCGTTGGAGCTTGCACACCTTGTTAGCATTCTTAGGATCGACAAAACCTTCCGGCTGCATCATATACAATTCTTCCTTAAGGAAACCATTAAGGAATGCTGTTTTGACGTCCATTTGCCATATCTCATAATCATAGAATGCGGCAATTGCTAACATGATTCGGACGGACTTCAGCTTCGCTACGGCTGAGAAAGTCTCATCATAGTCAACCCCTTGAACTTGTCGATAACCCTTAGCGACAAGACGAGCTTTATAGACGGTTACATTACCATCCGCATCTATCTTCTTCTTAAAGATCCATTTATTTTCTATGGCTCGCCGATCATCGGGCAAGTCAGTCAAAGTCCATACTTCGTTTTCATACATGGATCCTATCTCGGATTTCATGGCTTTCAGCCATTTGTCGGAATCCGGGCCCACCATCGCTTCTTCATAGTTCAAAGGTTCACCGTTGTCTAACAACATGATTTCCAAGACAGGGTTGCCGTACCACTCTGGTGCGGAACGTGTCCTTGTGGACCTACGAAGTTCAGTAGCAACTTGATCTGAAGTTTCATGATCATCATCATTAACTTTCTCTCTAGTCGGTGCAGGCACCTCAGGAACATTTTCCTGAGTAGCGCCACTCTCCGGTTGAAGAGGTAATACCTCATCAAGTTCTACTTTCCTCCCACTTATTTCTTTCGAGAGAAACTCTTTCTCTAGAAAGGATCCATTCTTGGCAACAAAGATCTTTCCTTCGGATCTGAGGTAGAAGGTATACCCAATAGTCTCTTTAGGGTATCCTATGAAGACGCATTTTTCCGACTTGGGTTCGAGCTTTTCAGGTTGAAGTTTCTTGACATAAGCATCGCATCCCCAAACTTTTAGAAACGACAGCTTAGGTTTCTTCCCAAACCATAATTCATACGGTGTCGTCTCAAAGGATTTCGACGGAGCCCTATTTAAAGTGAATGCGACAGTCTCTAAAGCATAGCCCCAGAATGACAGCGGTAAATCGATAAGAGACATCATAGATCACACCATATCCAATAGAGTGCAATTACGACGTTCGGACACACCATTACGCTGAGGTGTTCCAGGCGGCGTGAGTTGTGAAACTATTCCACATTTCCTTAAGTGTGTGCCAAATTCGTGACTCAAGTATTCTCCTCCATGATCTGATCGTAAGAACTTGATTTTCCTGTCACGTTGATTCTCAACCTCACTCTGAAATTCCTTGAACTTTTCAAAGGTCTCAGACTTGTGTTTCATTAAGTAGACATACCCATATCTACTCAAGTCATCAGTGAGGGTGAGAACATAACGATAGCCACCGCGAGCCTCAACACTCATTGGACCGCACACATCAGTATGTATGATTTCCAATAAGTTGGTTGCTCGCTCCATTGTTCCTGAGAACGGAGTCTTGGTCATTTTACCCATGAGGCATGGTTCGCACGCGTCAAATGATTCGTAATCAAGAGACTCCAAAAGTCCATCTGCATGGAGCTTCTTCATGCGTTTGACACCTATGTGACCAAGGCGGCAGTGCCACAAGTATGTGGGACTATCATTATCAACCTTACATCTTTTGGTATTCACACTATGAACATGTGTAACATTACGCTCGAGATTCATCAAGAATAAACCATTCACCAGCGGAGCATGACCATAAAACATATCTCTCATATAAATAGAACAACCATTATTCTCGGATTTAAATGAGTAGCCATCTCAAATTAAACGAGATCCTGATACAATGTTCATGCTCAAAGCTAGCACTAAATAACAATTATTGAGGTTTAAAACTAATCCCATAGGTAAATGTAGAGGTAGTGTGCCGACGGCGATCACATCGACCTTGGAACCATTCCCGACGCGCATCGTCACCTCGTCCTTCGCTAGTCTCCGCTTATTCCACAGCTCCTGCTTTGAGTTACAAATGTGAGCAACCGAACCGGTATCAAATACCTAGGAGCTACTACGAGTACTGGTAAGGTACACATTAATTACATGTATATCACATATACCTTTAGTGTTGCCGGCCTTCTTGTCCGCTAAGTATTTCGTGGAGTTCCGCTTCCAGTGACCACTTCCCTTGCAATAAAAACACTCAGTCTCAGGCTTGGGTCCATTCTTTGACTTCTTCCCGGCAGCTTGCTTGCCGAGCGCAGCAACTCCCTTGCCGTCCTTCTTGAAGTTCTTCTTACCCTTGCCTTTCTTAAACTTAGTGGTTTTATTCACCATCAACACTTGATGTTCCTTTTTGATTTCCACCTTTGCTGATTTCAACATTGAATATACCTCAGGAATGGTATTTTCCATCCCCTGCATATTGAAGTTCATCACAAAGCTCTTGTAGCTCGGTGGAAGCGACTGAAGGATTCTGTCAATGACCGCGTCATCCGAAAGATTAACTCCCAGTTGAGTCAAGTGGTTATGCAACCCAGACATTTTGAGTATGTGCTCACTGACAGAACTATTTTCCTCCATCTTACAACTGAAGAACTTGTCGGAGACTTCATATCTCTCGACTCGGGCATGAGCTTGGAAAACCATTTTCAGCTCTTCGAACATCTCATATGCTCCGTGTTGCTCAAAACGCTTTTGGAGCCCTGGTTCTAAGCTATAAAGCATGCCGCACTGAACGAGGGAGTAATCATCAGCACGTGACTGCCAAGCGTTCATAACATCTTGGTTCTCTGGGATGGGTGCGTCACATAGTGGTGCTTCTAGGACATAATCTTTCTTGGCAGCTATGAGGATGATCCTCAGGTTCCGGACCCAGTCCGTATAGTTGCTGCCATCATCTTTCAGCTTGGTTTTCTCTAGGAACGCGTTGAAGTTGAGGACAACGTGGGCCATTTGATCTACAAGACATATTGTAAAGATTTTAGACTAAGTTCATGATAATTAAGTTCATCTAATCAAATTATTCAATGAACTCCCACTCAGATAGACATCCCTCTAGTCATCTAAGTGAAACATGATCCGAGTCAACTAGGCCGTGTCCGATCATCACGTGAGACGGACTAGTCAACATCGGTGAACATCTTCATGTTGATCATATCTTCTATATGACTCATGTTCGACCTTTCGGTCTTCCGTGTTCCGAGGCCATGTCTGTACATGCTAGGCTCGTCAAGTCAACCTAAGTGTACTGCGTGTGTAAATCTGGCTTACACCCGTTGTATTCGAACGTTAGAATCTATCACACCCGATAATCACGTGGTGCTTCGAAACAACGAACCTTCGCAACAGTGCACAGTTAGGGGGAACACTTTCTTGAAATTATTACGAGGGATCATCTTATTTAAGCTACCGTCGTTCTAAGCAAATAAGATGTAAAACATGATAAACATCACATGCAATCAAATAGTGACATGATATGGCCAATATCATTTGCTCCTTTTGATCTCCATCTTCGGGGCTCCATGATCATTGTTGTCACCGGCATGACACCATGATCTCCATCATCGTGTCTTCTTGAAGTTGTCTCGTCATCTATTACTTCTACTACTATGGCTAACGCTTTAGCAATAAAGTAAAGTAATTACATGACGTTTATGTTGACACGCAGGTCATAAATAAATTAAGACAACTCCTATGGCTCCTGCCGGTTGTCATACTCATCGACATGCAAGTCGTGATTCCTATTACAAGAACATGATCAATCTCATACATCACATATATCATTCATCACGTCCTTTTGGCCATATCACATCACACGGCACATGCTGCAAAAACAAGTTAGACGTCCTCTAATTGTTGTTGCAAGTTTTGACGTGGATGCTATAGGTTTCTAGCAAGAATGTTTCTTACCTACGTTAAAACCACAACGTGATATGCCAATTTCTATTTACCCTTCATAAGGACCCTTTTCATCGAATCCGATCCGACTAAAGTGGGAGAGACAGACACCCGCTAGCCACCTTATGCAACTAGTGCATGTTAGTCGGTGGAACCAGTCTCACGTAAGCGTACGTGTAAGGTCGGTCCGGGCCACTTCATCCCACGATGCCGCCGAATCAAGATAAGACTAGTAACGGCAAGTAAATTGACAATATCGTCGCCCACAACTACTTTGTGTTCTACTTGTGCATAGAAACTACGCATAGACCTAGCTCATGATGCCACTGGTATGGAGCGTAGCAGAATTTTAAAATTTTCTATGCATCACCAAGATCAATCTATGGAGTCATCTACCAACGAGGGAGAGGAGAGTGCATCTACATACCCTTGTAGATCGCGAGTGGAAGCGTTCAAGAGAACGGAGTTAATGGAGTCGTACTCGTCGTGATCCAAATCACCGATGACCTAGCGCCGAATGGACGGCACCTCTGCGTTCAACACACGTAAGGTTGGGAAGACGTCTCCTCCAACTTGATCCAGCAAGGGGGAAGGAGAGGTTGACGGAGATCCAGCAGCACGACGGCGTGGTGGTGGAAGCAACGGTGATCTCGGCAGGGCTTCGCCAAGCTCAGGGAGAGGGAGAGGTGTCATGGGAGGGAGAGGGAGGCGCCAGGGGCTAGGGTGCGGCTGCCCTCCCTCCCCCCACTATTTATAGGACCCCTAGGGGGGCGGCGGCCCTAGGACATGCAATCTCCAAGGGGGGCGGCGGCCAAGGGGGTGGAGTGCCCCCCAAGCCAAGTGGGGCGCCCCCACCCCTAGGGTTTCCAACCCTAGGCGTAACGGGAGGCCCAAGGGGGGCGCACCAGCCCACTAGGGGCTGGTTCCCCTCCCACTTCAGCCCATGGGGCCCTCCGGGATAGGTGGCCCCACCCGGTGCACCACTGGGACCCTTCCGGTGGTCCCGGTACAATACCGATTACCCCCGAAACTTTCCCAATGGCCGAAACTTGACTTCCTATATATAAATCTTCACCTCCGGACCATTCCGGAACTCCTCGTGACGTCCGGGATCTCATCCGGGACTCTGAACAACTTTCGGGTTACTGTATACTAATATCTCAACAACCCTAGTGTCACCGAACCTTAAGTGTGTAGACCCTACGGGTTCGGGAGACACGCAGACATGACCGAGACGACTCTCCGGTCAATAACCAACAGCGGGATCTGGATACCCATGTTGGCTCCCACATGCTCCTCGATGATCTCATCAGATGAACCACGATGTCGAGGCTTCAATCAATCCCGTATACAATTCCCTTTGTCAATCGGTACATTACTTGCCCGAGACTCGATCGTCGGTATCCCAATACCTCGTTCAATCTCGTTACCGGCAAGTCACTTTACTCGTACCGTAATGCATGATCCCGTGATCAACCACTTGGTCACATTGAGCTCATTATGATGATGCATTACCGAGTGGGCCCAGAGATACCTCTCCGTCATACGGAGTGACAAATCCCAGTCTCGATTCGTGCCAACCCAACAGACACTTTTGGAGATACCCGTAGTGTACCTTTATAGTCACCCAGTTACGTTGTGAAGTTTGGCACACCCAAAGCACTCCTACGGTATCCGGGAGTTGCACAATCTCATGGTCTAAGGAGATGATACTTGACATTCAGAAAAGTTATAGCAAACGAACTACACGATCTTTGAGCTATGCTTAGGATTGGGTCTTGTCCATCACATCATTCTCCTAATGATGTGATCCCGTTATCAATGACATCCAATGTCCATAATCAGGAAACCATGACTATCTTTTGATCAACGAGCTAGTCAACTAGAGGCTCACTAGGGACGTGTTGTGGTCTATGTATTCACACATGTATTACGATTTCCGGATAACACAATTATAGCATGAACAATAGACAATTATCATGAACAAAGAAATATAATAATAACCATTTTATTATTGCCTCTAGGGCATATTTCCGACACCTAATTTCTGGAGGAACTTTGCCACCACTCCGGAACATCAGAGGCGTGAACTCTCTATGGAGGATGTCATTGGCCATCTAAGTGTTGAGCAGAATTCGAGGGCAAAAGACTCGCATGGAAAAGGGACCGAAGGGACTTCTGTCGCCAACATGGTGATCCAGAGGAACCATAACTCCCACCATCCCAAGGGAAAGAACGGTGTCCAATAGAATACCGACTTTAAGAAGAAGGGTAAGAAGACCTTCAAGAAGAACAAGAAGGATGAGGGTTGCTTTACTTGTGGTTCGGTTGAACATTGGGCCAACAAGTGTCCAAACAAGTACAAGAAGCCAGGACAGGACTCCAAGTCTGTCAACATGATTGTGGGAAACAATGAGAATGGTGCATCTGGGTACGGTAATTTATTTACTATTTTTTCAGTGTTTCAACCCAACGATTGGTGGGTGGACACAGGTGCAGGTGTTCATGTGTGTACTGACATTTCATTGTTCACTTCTTACCAGGCCACAGGTCACGGGTTCGTATTGATGGGGAATGGTGCGAGTGCTTCTGTTCATGGTGTTGGCACGGTCGACCTGAAGTTTACTTTGGGAAGGATCGTGCAGCTGAAGAACGTGCAGCATGTCCCCGCCATCAAGAAGAACCTCGTTAGTGGCTCCCTTCTATGTAGAGAAGGGTTTAAGTTGGTTTTCGAGTCTAATAAATTAGTTGTTACGAAATATGGACTCTTTGTTGGAAAAGGTTATGAGAGCGGAGGGATGTTCCGCCTTTCCCTCGCAGATTTTTGTAATGAAGTCGTGAACCATATTCATTCGAATGTTAATGAATCTGAAGTTTGGCATTCACGTCTTTGTCACATTAGTTTCGGTGTTATGACGCGGCTAGCCAAGTTGGATTTAATCCTGAGTTTCACCTTAGCCAAAGGTTCTAAGTGCCTTTCATGTGTGCAAGCTAAGCAACCTCGCAAGCCTCACAAGGCCACAGAGGAGAGACATTTGGCAACATTAGAACTCATACATTCAGATCTTTGTGAGATGAATGGTGTGTTGACTAAAGGTGGAAAGAAATACTTCATGACATTGATAGATGACTCCACTAGATATTGCTATGTGTATCTGTTAAACACTAAAAATGAGGCTCTACACTACTTTAAAATCTATAAGGCAGAAGTTGAGAAACAACTTGAAAAGAAAATTAAACGAGTCCGGTCAGATCGTGGTGGAGAGTACTTCTCGAGTGAGTTTGATTCTTTCTGTGCGGAACATGACATTATTCATGAGAGGACGCCTCCCTATTCACCCCAGTCAAACGGGGTTGTCGAGCGGAAAAACCATACTCTAACTGATTTGGTTAACGCCATGTTAGATACATCGGATTTATCCAAGGCATGGTGGGGGGAGGCTATATTGACGGCATGTCATGTCCTGAATAAAGTTCCGACAAAGGATAATGAGATCACTCCCTATGAGAAATGGGCAAAGAGAAGGACAACACTCTCGTACTTGCGTACTTGGGGCTGTTTGGCGAAAGTCAGTGTGCCGATCCCCAAAAAGCGTAAGCTTGGACCAAAGACTGTGGACTGCGTTAATTTGGGTTACGCTAAGAACATCGTTGGCTATAGATTTCTAGTAGTGAAATCTGAGGTACCTGACCAGAAGGTCGGTACAATTATGGAGTCTAAGGATGCTACGTTCTTCGAGGGTATTTTTCTTATGAGAGATATGCAAAGCACTTCTAGACAGGAATCTGAGGAGACTCCTGAACCTGCCATTCCTATGGAATATTATGAACAAACGCATTATGAAAATCCTGAGGAGGATGACGAGGAAACCCTTGGTAGGGGCAAGAGACAAAGGACTGCAAAGACCTTTGGTGATGATTTCTTCGTGTACCTCGTGGATGATACTCTCACTTCTATTTCAAAAGCGTATGCCTCTCCAGAAGCTGACTACTGGAAGGATGCGGTCCGTAGCAAGATGGATTCCATCATGGCTAACGGGACATGGGAGATCACTGATCGTCCCTATGGTTGCAAACCACTGGGGTGTAAGTGGGTGTTCAAAAAGAAGCTTAGGCCTGATGGTACTATTGAAAAGTACAAGGCTAGGCTTGTGGCCAAGGGCTATGACCAGCAAGAAGAGGAAGATTTCTTCGATACTTATTCACCTGTGGCTAGACTGACCACCATTCGAGTATTACTCTCGTTGGCGGCCTCGCACGGTCTTCTCGTCCATCAGATGGATGTTAAGACAACTTTTCTAAATGGAGAGCTAAAGGAGGAAATCTACATGCAACAGCCTGATGGCTTTGTGATAGATGGTCAGGAAAGAAAGGTGTGTAGGTTGATAAATCTTTATATGGCCTGAAACAAGCACCTAAGCAATGGCATGATAAGTTTAATACAACTCTGACATCTGTTGGTTTCGTTGTTAATGAGGCTGACAAATGTGTATACTATCTCCATGGTGGGGGCGAAGGAGTTATACTGTGCTTGTATGTTGATGACATACTGATATTCGGAACAAACCTCAAAGTCATTGAGGAGGTCAAATCGTTTCTATCTCAGAACTTTGAGATGAAAGACCTTGGTGTGGCTGATGTTATCTTGAACATCAAGCTACTGAGAGATAATGAGGGTGGAATTACACTTCTGCAATCCCACTATGTTGAGAAGGTGTTGAGTCATTTTGGATATTCGGACTGCACACCATCTCAAACACCATATGATCCTAGCGTGTTGATTCGAAAGTCCAAAGGCATGGCTAAAGATCAATTGAGATACTCTCAAATCATTGGTTCACTGATGTATCTAGCGAGCGCAACGAGGCCTGACATTGCGTTTGCTATGAGCAAACTGAGCCGGTTTGTTTCCAAACCGGGTGATGTACATTGGCATGCTGTTGAGAGAGTTATGTGCTATCTGAAAGGTACTATGAACTATGGACTTCATTATACCGGATACCCGTCGGTACTTGAAGGGTATAGTGATGCGAATTGGATCTCTGATGCTGATGAGATGAAGGCCACAACTGGGTATATGTTTACTCTTGGAGGTGGCGCTGTTTCCTGGAAGTCTTGCAAGCAAACGATCTTAATGAGATCGACAATGGAAGCAGAATTAACAGCATTAGACACATCTGGTGTTGAAGCGAGATGGCTTCGAGATCTTTTGATGGACTTGCCATTGGTTGATAAAATGGTTCCGGCTATCCTTATGAACTGTGACAATCAGACTGTCATCACCAAGGTGAAGAGTTCAAAGGACAACATGAAGTCCACCAAGCACATAAGAATGAGATTAAAAGCTGTCAGAAAATTAAGAAACTCCGGAGTGATAGCGTTGGACTATGTGCATACGGCTAAGAATCTGGCAGATCCCTTTACGAAAGGGCTATCACGTGTTGTGATAGATAATGTATCGAGGGAGATGGGTATGAGACCCACATGAGTTGCCATGGTAGTAACCCAACCTATGTGATCGGAGATCCCATGAATTAGGACCCGGGAAAACAAGCCAGTGGTGAACTGAGGAGAGTAACTATACTAACCCACTCCGTTGGAGATGCAATACTCTCGATATTGTATGGTAGGATGACTATTGTCTTAATGTGTTCCAAAGCTTATGTAAGCAAGATGTTATCCTACAGAGCGATCTTTGGAGGAACACACCTATGTGAGCCCGACTGCTGGTCACAGTCTATGAGATTGGGGTGATCTCTAGTAAGCTCATGAATAGGCCAGGAGTGTGACTTATATGCTCCACCCGAGGGGTCAGCCTTCGGCAGCCTAGTACTAGTAAGACATGTAGTGAAACTTCTTTACGCCAAACTGACAATTCAAGGCATAGTCCATTGTTCAGTTGTGAAGGAGTGTAGCTACTTGCTCTAGGTGAAGTTCAACCTTAACAGGTCTTCACTGACACACTGGTATATCGAAACATCAATTGGAACAGAGGACACAATGGGCCCTCGAGATCTGGTGGGGGATTGCTGAAATTTGAGATGGGCTCTAGGCCCATATAGCAATTTCTAAAAAATCTCTAAGGGTCCATGTGGGTTATATGGCACTAGGTGTAGTGGGAAGTTTAGTCCCACCCTGCTAGTGGAAGGAGAGTTAGAGTGGTTTATAAGGGTTTCTCTTCTACATGCTATTGGAGCTTGAGAAGAGAAGAGGCCCTCGCGCACTCCTCCTCCGCCGCCCGCCTCGCCACGCCACGCCTCGTCACGACGCGCTGCAGGTTGCGGGATTGAGCCGAGCCGAGCTCACACCTACGTGCTTATTTTTGCCAGTCACTAACGGAGAGTTCTCTGACAGCTGGGCCACGATCCGAGACGTCGGATCGTGGGCTGTCACGGACTCGGACGTGGGTCGAGCCCACGTCTCTCCACGCGGCTGCATCTATATAAGTGTGCGGTGTCTCCTAACCCTAGCCGCCACGAACAGATCACATCTGCTCCACGCGCACGCCCACTGTCATTCCCTTGCTGTTGCTGCCGCCGGTGACTCCATCCCGTCCGCCGCGTACACGGTCGACGGGAGAGCAGGCCTCCGAAACCACGCCCTTCTGGTTCCTGTACGGGGTGAGGGGCGAATAGGTTTTTGGGCAGCGATTACGCGACTGCTCGCTTCCGATCATCTACTTCCTCTACGTCCGCGTCGCCTTCATCATCACCATGTCCACCGACGCCGAACGTGCCGCCGCCGAGAAAGCTGAAGCCGACAAGAAGGCCGCCGAGGACGCCGCTGCCGCCACCAAAGCTGCGGCCTCTGCATGGCCTACTGGAGGGTATAACTCGTTTATCCCGCTCCTACTGTTTTCTATTTTAGCCATGCTAGCGTTATACGTAGATCTTTCTGCAATTAGCGTAGTATGTGCTAGCTTGACTGAATATCAGTATGTGTTTATTTGTGTCAATGCCGTGCTAATGATTTACTCGTGGATTAATTTAATCGAGAAATTGCCTATTTACTCAACAGTATGTACAGTACAGTGTGCATGTCGCGATCGGTAGAGTGGAGTCGGCACCGGTGGTGGTGCAGTTGTTGACGTATCAGTTCGACGGCCGGCCGAAAGGAAACCAAGACCTATACGTACTACCGTAAACCACAAGGCCAGATCCACAGGCATGCAGTATTGCGGTTTGAATGGACACTCTTTTGCAAGGAGCCTACTATAAGGCCAACTCCACCGCGCGACCCCAAACGGACATCCGTTTTGTCCGGATTCTGTCCGTTTGGGTAGCGATTAGGGGTCGTGTCCGGGCATTTCCTGGGATGCGGTGGCCGTGCGCCCAGCGCGCAGCCGCATCCTTTTGCCCTATCCTGTCCGCGTCTATTTAAGAAACTAGTAGCAACGTTTCAAATGCCAAGCCCTAGTTCAGGCCAGCGGCCCCGGTTCATCACGCCGGCAACAGAGCTAGCGGCCTACATGTCCATCGCCGGCATCAGCCAGCGGCCGGCAACACAGCCAGCCTCCAAAATGATTAGTTGTCCTCGCCGGCAACACAGGCGGCCACCAAAATGAATGTTTTCTCGCCAGCACACAGCCAGCAGCCCAACGGGCGGGCGGCACCCATGCCAGCCTCCAAAAATAATGGCCACGGCCGATCGGACGACCTAGTTCAGGCCTTCGGCTTCGAGCATCTCCTTCTGCTTGGCCTCGAACCAGGCCCTCGTCTTGTCGCTCATCTTCGACAAGTCCATGCTCATGATCGCAAGGGCCACCTCCTTCGCTTTGGTGGCGGCGTTCGTGGCCTCGATGTCGAGCTGCCTCTGCCTGGCCTTGACGTTGTCGGCCTCGATGTCGAGCTGCCTTTGCTGGGCCGCCTCCTTCATGTCGATCTTCCTCCTCTTGGCCGCCTCCTCCATCTCAAGCTTCTTTGTTTGAAGGTCTAGGTATTGCTTCATTTGCTCCTCCTTGCTTTGCCGCTTCTTCTCGTCCCTCACATCCTTTTGGGACATCATGCCATGCAAAGTGTCATGCAATGCCATGGATGAGGCATCACGTATGTTATCAACCTTGGAGTTGGTCTTGCCCCTCGGCCTCTTCAAGGTCTCGCCATCTCCACCTCCGGCGTACTTGGCCGTCTTTAGTCCTCTCTTCCTTTGTAGTTCACGGTATTGGTCCTTGAACTTAGGGCAATTGTTGATAATCGTCCAATAATGCGTAAGAGTGAATGGCTTGTCATTGTGCCAGGCCTTGAATGCCACCAAAGATTGAAATGCCTAAATCACATGATCAACAACAAGTGAACATGCAAACATATACACGACCGAAGTGTCATGGCCGTAGCAAGGAAAGGGCTACGAATAGGAGAGCATACCATGTCCCCAACGCCGAGACCACTCATGGGCCGTGCTTCAACGCTCTCTAATGCGGCGCAATACTTGTTGCACTCTTGTTGGATGAACAACCATCTTTTTTGAATCGAGCCGATGCCACGGTTGCTTGTAAATTGATAGGGCTCAAACATCTTCCTTTCATGGAATGTTTTGTGGACTCTCGTCCAAAAAACAATGCCCTTTTGTTGCGCGCCGGTCCTCGGATCTTGGCTAATCTCCATCCAAGCTTGGCAAATCAACTTGTCCTCATCTTGTGTGTATGAACCCATGCGAATGCTCTTCCTCTTCTTTTGTGCTTCCGCTCTTTGGGTGAGCTCTGAAAGAAATATGCCCTAGAGGCAATAATAATGTTATTATTTTATTTCCTTATATCATGATAAATGTTTATTATTCATGCTAGAATTGTATTATCCGGAAACATAATACTTGTGTGAATACATAGACAAACCAAACGTCACTAGTATGCCTCTACTTGACTAGCTCGTTAATCAAAGATGGTTATGTTTCCTAACCATAGACATGTGTTGTCATTTGATTAACGGGATCACATCATTAGGAGAATGATGTGATTGACATGACCCATTCCATTAGCTTAGCACCCGATCATTTAGTATGTTGCTATTGCTTTCTTCATGACTTATACATGTTCCTATGACTATGAGATTATGCAACTCCCGTTTACCGGAGGAACACTTTGTGTGCTACCAAACGTCACAACGTAACTGGGTGATTATAAAGGAGCTCTACAGGTGTCTCCAAAGGTACATGTTGGGTTGGCGTATTTCGAGATTAGGATTTGTCACTCCGATTGTCGGAGAGGTATCTCTGGGCCCTCTCGGTAATGCACATCACATAAGCCTTGCAAGCATTGCAACTAATGAGTTAGTTGCGAGATGATGTATTACGAAACGAGTAAAGAGACTTGCCGGTAACGAGATTGAACTAGGTATTGAGATACCGACGATCGAATCTCGGGCAAGTAACATACCGATGACAAAGGGAACAACGTATGTTGTTATGCGGTCTGATCGATAAAGATCTTCGTAGAATATGTGGGAGCCAATATGAGCATCCAGGTTCCGCTATTGGTTATTGATCGGAGACGTGTCTCGGTCATGTCTACATTGTTCTCGAACCCGTAGGGTGCGCACGCTTAAGGTTTTGATGACAGTTATATTATGAGTTTATGCATTTTGATGTACCGAAGTTTGTTCGGAGTCCCGGATGTGATCACGGACATGACGAGGAGTCTCGAAATGGCCGAGACATAAAGATTGATATATTGGAAGCCTGTATTTGGATATCGAAAGTGTTCCGAGTGAAATCGCGATTTTACCGGAGTACCGGGAGGTTACCGGAACCCCCCGGGAGGTATATGGGCCTTAGTGGGCTTTGGTGGAAGAGAGGAGAGGTGGCCAGGGCTGGGCCGCGCGCCCCTCCCCCCCTAGTCCGAATAGGACAAGGAGAGGGGGGCGGCGCCCCCCCTTCCTTCTCTCTCTCCTCTTTCCCCCTCCCGAATCCTATTCCAACTAGGAAAGGGGGGGAATCTTACTCCCGGTGGGAGTAGGACTCCTCCTGGCGCGCCCTCCTCCTGGCCGGCCGCACCCCCCCCTTAATCCTTTATATACGGGGGCAGGGGGCACTGTCGGTGTCAAAACCGGCGGATCTCGGGTAGGGGGTCCCGAACTGTGCGTCTAGGCCGGATGGTAACAGGAGGCAGGGAACACTTTGTTTTACCCAGGTTCGGGCCCTCTCGTTGGAGGTAATACCCTACTCCTACTTGATTAATATTGATGATGTGGGTAGTACAAGAGTAGATCTACCACGAGATCAAGGAGGCTAAACCCTAGAAGCTAGCCTATGGTATGATTGTTGTGTATGGAGTTGACTGCCTACGGACTACGACCCTCCGGTTTATATAGACACTGGATAGGGTTAGGGTTACATAAAGTCGGTTACAATGGTAGGAGATCTTGAATATCCGCATCACCAAGCTTGCCTTCCACGCCAAGGAAAGTCCCATCCGGACACGGGACGAAGTCTTCAATCTTGCATCTTCATAGTCCAGGAGTCCGGCTGAAGGTATAGTCTGGCTACCCGAACACCCCCTAATCCAGGACTCCCTCAGTAGCCCCTGAACCAGGCTTCAATGACGACGAGTCCGGTGCGCAAATTATCTTCGGCATTGCAAGGCGGGTTCCTCCTCCAAGTCCTTCATAGAAGATTGTAGACACCAAGAGTAGTGTCCGGCTCTACAAAAATAAGCTTCCACATATTGCCATTGAGAGAATAATATTAACACAAATCAAATCTGCTGACGTATTCCGCAGTGCGTCATCACACTACGGCCAAGTCCTTTACTCGAATCGTTTTCACTTTTCCACCTCAGCGTGTTTTGCGAGGCGGTTTCCTTGGCACGTCTTGTCAAAGCAGAGATCGTGTGCCCCCCTTTTACGGGATTCTCATCAATACGGACGTGGGTAACCCAATCGTGCCCGTTAGCATGTTTTCTCGGTTAAAGGCGAGTCCCAAACGGTTACGGGGAGGGCTCCTGGTATTCAACCTCTTATAAAGAGACCAGGGCCTTACTCCTTTTCTCCAATCCCAAAACAAGTTCGCCCGTCGCCTCGAGTTCCAACACCCTAGGCTCCAGATTCCAGGAGCTTCGGACCTTCGACAATGTCCGTTTCCGACCTTCAAGGCCGATGGATGCCCTCCTCCGTCATGGAGGAGGACGTGCTAAAGTTGAGAGAGGCTAAGTTCTTGACCGTCGAAATTCCGCATAGGTTGCCTGCTCAAAGGCAGGCTATTCCCAGTCCCCAGCCCGGTGAGAGCGTAGTGTTCATGTCTCACTTCCTTCGGGGGTTAGGCTTCCCGCTGGATCCCTTTGTGAGGGGACTGCTATTTTATTACGGGCTGGAATTCCACGACTTAGCTCCGGAGTCCATCCTCCATATCTCCTCGTTTATCGTTGTATGCGAAGCGTTCCTCCGTGTTACCCCTCACTTCGGATTATGGCTCAAGACTTTTGGAGTGGAGCCGAAGATGATCGAGGGACGGCACGCAGAGTGCGGAGGCGTTGTCATAAGTAAAAATGTTGATGCTCCATGGCCTGAGGGCTTCTTTCAAGAGGAGCTCGGCTTGTGGCAACGAGAATGGTTCTATATCACCGTTCCCAGGAGCGCCAAGTGGGCGGTGCCTCCTGCCTTTCGCTCGGGCCCCCCATCACGGCTAGCGTCATGGGTCAACAAAGGATTAGATTGGGGTTTGCCCAAAGACGTGCCCCTGTTACAGTGCCGAATTAAGGATCTCTTGGAAGGAGACCTTAGCCTGGTCAAGGTGACGCAGGTCATGCTGATTCGCTGAATATTACCCGGCAAACGTTGCCCCCTTAGCCTGTGGGAGTTTAATCCAGAGGGACCGTGAGCTCTCCAGAACTTTCTGGGCGCAACGCCCACGGAGATGTATAGACCATTCTTCGGATCACAAGAGATGTGTCCGGATTTAACCGAGGACGCAGGCCTAAGCTGCAATCGCCCGGATACTCAAGTAAGCAACCTCGTGCCCGGACCTTCTATCCGTATAATTGTCATAAACTTGCCCCTAAAAGAGCCGTCCTTTTAAACAGGAGTGGATAGCGAAGTCAAAGCTAGTTAGGTGTCCGTCTCCCCTTCCTGAAACCAGGCCAGATCCTGTGCTGGTCAGGATGCTGGAGATAATGCCTTTGGAGGGGGAGGACAAGGAAGCTATGGCCTCCTCGAAGGAGGCTGCTCCGAAGGGAGGAACCGACAATTCCTCTCCTAAGGGGAAGAAGAGGGCCGCCTCTGACGATCCGGAAACCATGGCCTCGAAACGGGGGAGAAAATCCTCGTCAGAGGGTCCGACGCCGGGGAGTCCCTCGGCCGGACTACGCCCTCAAGGGGATCAGCCCTCCAGCGAGCCGTAAGTAGAGAGAGGTTTTCCTTTTGAGGGATGAGAGAAATCCTTGATTTATATCTAAGAAGATTAACCGAAATTTTACCTTGTATCTCGGACCTCAGCCCTTCTTAGCAGAGCTCGTCTTCGGGGGATCTTCTTCCGGAGATGATGGAGAGCGGGACGCCTCCCCCTGCCGTGCCGTCTAGCGAGGCGGGCGACCCTGAGGTGTCGTCGCGGAGGGTTTCTCCAAATCCGGCAGGGGCGGAAGGTGGCTGTGCGGCCCCCCGAGGTTCTCCGCGTCCGGCCTTCGAAAGAGGCCATAGGACAAGTCCGGCACCGTCTGGTGTTCGGCCGGAGGAGCTAAAGATTCTGCTGGGGCGAGCTTCTATCTCAGAGGAGCACCGTGCATTGATGGGCATGGTGATTGAAAGGATTTCATCCGCAGAAAGAGGATTGCATGAGGCCGTCAAAAGTTTACTGACGGGTTTTGAGGTACGTTAAATAATGTACACTTTTGTCAGGTGCGCATAAGTAAGATGCGCCCTGTATAGATAGTAGCCCCTGAGACTCTGCGCGTTGTGAAGAAATGACGGCACGCAGAGGATCATAATCCCAGGTCTAAGATGTCGCCTTTGAATGTAGGTGGCGAGGTGTCCGGAATCAAGCCGAACTGATGATGTGGCCGAACTAAAGCGGCAACTGGACGTGGCAGATGCTGACATCGCGCTTGTCAACAAGCAGGTTGATGAGGCTCAAGGTATGTAATTCTTCGGGTGGCATCAAGTAAGAGGGGCTTCATGCCAGTTTCTTATAATGTGTGTGCTTGACGCAGATGGTACGACCGCCATGGAGAATCTTAGGGCAGAACTTGCCCGAGCTAAGGAGCAAGCCAGAAAAAGCGATGCGGCTGCCGAGAAGGCCCTTGAAGAGCTGAAAGCCGAACAGGCTGCTCACTGCCGAAGCAAAGAAGAAATGGCCGAGATGGCCGAGAAGTTAAAGAGCACTGCAGACCGTTGCAAACTTCTTGAGAAAGAAGACCGGGCGAGATAGACGGACTTAGAGAAGGCCGTTGCCGATGCCAAGGATGCTTGCTCTGCGATGAGAGCTGCGAAGGAGGAGCTGCATCAGGCCGAACAGATTGCGGCTGGAAAGCCCTTTATGCTGCGGAGGAAGTTTTGTGATCCGAAGTTTGCTCCGTTGGACCGGATGTGGAGTGTGGAGGATACCTGTCTCGACTTGGCAGCGAGTGCTGCTGATGCGACCGAACACTTTCGAGATCAGAAAGATCGCGAAGTGGAAAAGCTTTTCTGGTCGCAGTTTCACAATCCAGAGCGTCCACTGTCAGTGGATGATCGTTTGGCTCAATGGGCCGAACTGAATAGGTTGTCTGGACTCGCCATGAAGTACGTCATGGGTCACCTGTGGCCGGGGAGATCGGAGCCGAAGAGTTATTTCAGCTTGGTGCAACAATTCCTTGACGCGGTGCCGTGTATAAATGCAATGAAGAGGTCAGCATGCATAGAGGGCACTAGGATGGCTCTTGCCCGTGTTAAGACATACTGGGCAGAGATGGAGACCACCATTGTTGCGTCCCGAGATTCGGACAAAAGCCGAGTACCCTCCGAGCACTATTTTCAGGAAGTTCTTGAAGGCGCTCGTATAATAGAGACGCAGTGCCCGAAAGATGCTATGTTATGATAGCATATGTAATTATAAAATAATATTTTGATAAACTATAGTGGCCTTTTTTATACTTGTGCCTTCAAGTATTGGGAACACCTCATGTGCGGCCGTTTTAAGATATATATATATATATATATATAGAATCTGAAAGATGGCAGTCGTTGGCTTCAGCCCCCACGCACATAGTGCGGGGGTGCTCGCAGAAGACGCATTTTCACACTTAACCCAACGTCTTGGTCCTACAAAGGAGGTGATAGCGCAGCGGGCCAGGCAACTAGACTATAATGCTTTAAACACTTTCACTTAGCCATAGGTGTTTGACAATGAGACTCTTTAGGTAGCTCCTTGGTGGCAACTGCGCTCGTCCGAATTCGGGGCGCGTGCGTGCCTGACAGGGAAGCGGCCCTTCGTTGAAGCGGAGGAATCCGATAGATTCCGATAGGTCATCGAGTGGCTGACCAGTCTCACGCTACATCATGACAGTCAGTTTTCGGCTTTCTCTACTGAGGTGCTCGCCCGGCCGAACCGGGGGCACAATCGCAATAGTTCTCCTGGTGCTACCTTAGCCGATAGAGCGGAACGTAAGGTAGCCGAACTCAGGAGCCGGGCAACCCAACATTTGACCAAAGACATGATTCGGAGCTGATGCATATAATGCCAAAACTCGCGACGCTGAACACTCCCTAAGGTGTTCGGTCTTTATGAGTGCGGGCGAAACAACACTCTTTATTAAAAAAGCCCCTGGTGTCCAGGTACGTGCAAAAAATTCTGACGTGGCCACATGCCAAGACGCCAGCCTCCTCCTTGGTTATATCAGAAAAAACCAGGGGATGTGTAGCAACAAGAGACAGTAAAAAAGGTTTACGCAGGGTCTTAATCTAAAAAGAATCCTTTAGGACGGGTCCCTACTGCATGTCTGCGCCTGTGTCTCCGTTGTGCCGTATCCTGGACGGGCGCCGCACGACGTTCATCTGTAAAAGAGAGGAACTGAGTTGAAAACGGGTCGTGCCGAACAAAAGTTTAAAATAAACAAAGTGTAAAGTAAAATATAAAATTGAACTTTATTGTCTCTTATTGTATATGCATGGAGCCCCTAGTGCGGGGGTATATGGCTACTAAGCCTGCATCAATGATGATTTTGTACCGAACTCGTCTGTCCGCGTTCGTGGTCTTTAATGACCTATTTCGAAGTTTTCTGGCCGGTGAGGCCAATTTGCTGTGGGGCTGTCAAAGCGGCCGCACAGTCCTCCGCTTGGGGAGGCGCACTTTAGTGCTTCCCCTTCAAAGAGATGATGCCTCGTGGACCGGGCATCTTAAGCGTAAGAGATGCATAATGCGGTATTGCGTTAAAGCAAGCGAAAGCTTCGCGTCCCAGTAGTGCTTGATAGCGACTTGAGAACAGGACGATATGGAAGGTCAGCTTTTCACGGCGGAGGTTATCGGCAGAGCCGAATATCACTTCGAGCCGGAGAAAACCCATACAATGGGTGTCCGGACCAGGTATTACCCCTTGAAAGGAGGTTTTGCTGCGGCGGATTCTTGCTGGGTTTATCCCCATGTGCTGGATTGTATCCTGATATATCAGGTTTAGTCCACTGCCGCCGTCCATAAGGACATTTGAAAACTGGAGTCCGCCAATTATTGGATCGAGTATCAAGGCAGTCCAGCCTACATTCTTGATATTCCTAGAATAATCTAGCTGATCGAAGATGATCGGTTTTGACAACCAGTGGCAGGACCCTTTGGGGATGGGCCGTGTGGTGCGTACCTTTACGGGTGCCACACGTTTTGTTATGTGAAGTGAGTTCACTGTTTTTACTTCTTGTGGGAAGTTCTTTTGTTTCTTGGTGCTCTGCTTTTGGGGCTCGTCCTCGTCTTCGCTTGGTGTGTCGAGCCCCTTGTGTTCGGCATTGAGTCTGCCGAATTGTTTGAAAACCCAACAGTCTCTATGGGTATGGTTAGCAGGCTTCCCGGGAGTACTGTGTATCTGACATATCCTGTCCAGGATTTTATTTAGGTTGGATAGATCGTCCCTGTTATCCTGGGGGGCGATTTTTCCTGATTTTGTCGTGGGCCTTTGAATCCGGCATTGACTGCCGTGCTCTTCGGACTTTTTTCCTTAGTGCGACGACGGTCCTTGTGGCGTCGCGGTTTTCCGTTTCCATCCCTAGTTTCGGATGTACTTGGGTCGCTGGGGATGCACCTTGCCAACCAGCTGTCCTCTCCTGCACAAAAGCGGGTCATGAGGCTTGTTAGTGCGGCCATTGTTCTTGGCTTTTCTTGGCCGAGGTGTCTGGCGAGCCATTCGTCTCGGACGTTATGCCTGAAAGCTGCTAAGGCTTCGGCGTCCGGACAGTCGACTATCTGATTCTTTTTAGTGAGGAATCTATTCCAGAACCGCCGAGCTGATTCTCCGGGCTGTTGAGTTATGTGACTAAGATCGTCTGCATCCGGAGGGCGGACATAGGTCCCTTGAAAGTTTGCTCGGGAAGCATCCTCGAGCTTTTCCCAGCTTCCAATTGTGTTTTCGGGAAGGCTTTTAAGCCAATGCCAGGCTGGCCCTTTGAGCTTAAGGGGTAGATATTTTATGGCGTGGAGATCATCTCCTCTAGCCATGTGTATGTGGAGGATATAATCCTCGATCCAGACTCCAGGGTCTGTTGTTCCATCATATGCCTCTATGTTTACGGGTTTGAATCCCTCTGGGAATTCATAGTCCAGGACCTCATTGGTGAAACATAGGGGGTGTGCGGCGCCCCTGTATTTGGGTGTGCCGGATTCTGATGATGGCTTCATAGCGTTGCTTACGAGAGCTTGCTTTCTTGGCCCATAAATGGACCTGACTGGGCCATGATGCGAATCCTTAAGTGGGTCGCATGCCGATTTAGGTGCGGCGCCGCTTGCCGCTTTATGGGGTCGTCTATCCGACCGTGTGGCTTTTTCATTTTTTGAATGCGGGGGCTCTAGCGCCTCTTGGTCGAATTCAGGCAGTAGCTTTCTTTTCGGATAGCTTTTAGTGCGGCGACTGTCGCCGTACTTATTTGTGGTATTGATTGCTTTGCTCCATCTAATCCGGAGTGCATCTTCCGCTGTTTTTAGCTTCCGCTTTTGCTTCTTTAGGCTGCGTGCAGTTGCAACGAGCCTCTCGTGGAGATTCTTCTGCTCCATAGGTTTATTCGGCATGAGGTCGTCCGGAATGCCATTTTCGCCGGAGGAGGGATGTTCGGTTTCTCTATCCGTGTTGCCCTGTTCAGACGGTTGCTCTAAGGCCTGCTCATCGTCTACCCGCTCGTCCTGCTCTATGGCTGGGTTTTTGTTGAGGCGGGGCTTGGGTCGGCGTTTACGCCGACGCTTTGATTGCTTTTCGGGGGGTCAATCTCCCATCCCATCCCCTTTTTCCTCGTTGTCGCTTCCTTTAAGGGTATCCACCATGTACACATCGTGAGATGAGGTGGCTGTCCAATGCTCTATGGGCGTTGGTTCGTCGGTATCTCCTGCATCGTCATCCATGCTGTCGATGTCTCCGGAGTCGAAGTTGAGCACGTCGTTTAAATTGTCGACAGTGGCTACCAAGTGGGTGGTGGGTGGGCTTTGAATTTCTTCATCGTTCGTATCCCATCCTCGCTGACCGTAGTTCGGCCAGGGCTCTCCTGATAAGGAGAGAGTCTTGAGAGAGTTCGGGATATCGCCACAAGGCAAGTGCTGAAAGATGTCTGCGGCGGTGAACTGCATTATCGGCGCCCAATCGGATTCGATTGGCAGGGGCGCGGGGGGTTCAGAGTCCGGGGAGGAGTCCGGATCCTCGGAGTCACGGGTCATGCAGAGTGCGGGGCTAGCGTTCGGCTCGATCGCTTTCGGGATCGCAGCCCCCGAGGTGACGTCCAACCGCTCATCCTCGATTGGCGCAATAGGCTCCGAGTTAGGGGTTGGAACCGATGCGTGTGCGGCCTCCAGGACACTGTCCGGAGGCAGAGCTAGATCATGCCCCTCGAGATAGTGCGGCGCGCTTGGCCGTGGCTCGAACCCATCGAAGATCAAGTCTCCGCGGATGTCGGCCGTGTAGTTTAAACTTCCAAACCTGACCTGATGGCCAGGGGCGTAGCTTTCGATCTGCTCCAGGTGGCCGAGCGAATCGGCCCGCAGAGCGAAGCCGCCGAAGACGAAGATCTGTCTGGGGAGAAAAGTCTCACCTTGGACCATATCGTTGCTGATGATCAAAGGAGCCATCGGGCCTAAAGGTGACGACACAGAGGAACTCTCAATGAAAGCACCAATGTCGGTGTCAAAACCGGCGGATCTCGGGTAGGGGGTCCCGAACTGTGCGTCTAGGCCGGATGGTAACAAGAGGCAGGGAACACTTTATTTTACCCAGGTTCGGGCCCTCTCGATGGAGGTAAAACCCTACTCCTGCTTGATTAATATTGATGATATGGGTAGTACAAGAGTAGATCTACCACGAGATCAAGGAGGCTAAACCCTAGAAGCTAGCCTATGGTATGATTGTTGTGTATGGAGTTGATTGCCTACGGACTACGACCCTCCGGTTTATATAGACACCAGATAGGGTTAGGGTTACATAAAATCGGTTACAATGGTAGGAGATCTTGAATATCCGCATCACCAAGCTTGCCTTCCACGCCAAGGAAAGTCCCATCCGGACACGGGACGAAGTCTTCAATCTTGCATCTTCATAGTCCAGGAGTCCGGCTGAAGGTATAGTCTGGCTACCCGAACACCCCCTAATCCAGGACTCCCTCAGGCACCCCTAGACACACAAGTTGATCCACGTGATCATATTCTTAGCCGTGTGCGGTGCCCCCTTCCACCATAATCCTCGATAATATTGTAGCGGTGCTTAGGCGAAGCCCTGCGACGATAGTACATCAAGATCGTCACCACGCCGTCGTGCTAACGGAACTCTTCCCCGACACTTTGCTGGATCGGAGTCCGGGGATCGTCATCGAGCTGAACGTGTGCTAGAACTCGGAGGTGCCGTAGTTTCGGTGCTTGATCGGTCGGGCCGTGAAGACGTACGACTACATCAACCGCGTTGTGCTAACGCTTCCGCTGTCGATCTACAAGGGTACGTAGATCACACTCTCCCCTCCCGTTGCTATGCATCACCATGATCTTGCGTGTGCGTAGGAATTTTTTTGAAATTACTACGTTCACCAACAGTGGCATCCGAGCCTAGGTTTTATGTGTTGATGTTATATGCACGAGTAGAACACAAGTGAGTTGTGGGTGATATAAGTCATACTGCTTACCAGCATGTCATACTTTGGTTCGGCGGTATTGTTGGACGAAGCGGCCCGGACCGACATTACGTGTACGCTTACGCGAGACCGGTTCTCCCGACGTGCTTTGCACAAAGGTGGCTAGCGGGTGACAGTTTCTCCAACTTTAGTTGAACCGAGTGTGGCTACGCCCGGTCCTTGCGAAGGTTAAAACAGCACCAACTTGACAAACTATCGTTGTGGTTTTGATGCGTAGGTAAGATTGGTTCTTGCTTAAGCCCGTAGCAGCCACGTAAAACTTGCAACAACAAAGTAGAGGACGTCTAACTTGTTTTTGCAGGGCATGTTGTGATGTGATATGGTCAAGACATGATGCTAAATTTTATTGTATGAGATGATCATGTTTTGTAACCGAGTTATCGGCAACTGGCAAGAGCCATATGGTTGTCGCTTTATTGTATGCAATGGAATCGCGTTGTAATGCTTTACTTTATCACTAAGCGGTAGCGATAGTCGGTGAAGCATAATATTGGCGAGACGACAACGATGCTACGATGGAGATCAAGGTGTCGCGCCGGTGACGATGGTGATCACGACGGTGCTTCGAAGATGGAGATCACAAGCACAAGATGATGATGGCCATATCATATCACTTATATTGATTGCATGTGATGTTTATCTTTTATGCATCTTATCTTGCTTTGATTGACGGTAGCATTATAAGATGATCTCTCACTAATTATCAAGAAGTGTTCTCCCTGAGTATGCACCGTTGCGAAAGTTCTTCGTGCTGAGACACCACGTGATGATCGGGTGTGATAGGCTCTACGTTCAAATACAACGGGTGCAAAACAGTTGCACACGCGGAATACTCAGGTTATACTTGACGAGCCAAGCATATACAGATATGGCCTCGGAACACGGAGACCGAAAGGTCGAGCGTGAATCATATGGTAGATATGATCAACATAGTGATGTTCACCAATGAAACTACTCCATCTCACGTGATGATCGGACATGGTTTAGTTTATTTGGATCACGTAATCACTTAGAGGATTAGAGGGATGTCTATCTAAGTGGGAGTTCTTTAAGTAATATGATTAATTGAACCTAAATTTATCATGAAACTTAGTACCTGATAGTATCTTGCTTGTATATGTTTGATTGTAGATAGATGGCCCGTGTTGTTGTTCCGTTGAATTTTAATGCGTTCCTTGAGAAAGCAAAGTTGAAAGATGATGGTAGCAATTACATGGACTGGGTCCGTAACTTGAGGATTATCCTCATTGCTGCACAGAAGAATTACGTCCTGGAAGCACCGCTAGGTGCCAGGCCTGCTGCTGGAGCAACACCAGATGTTATGAACGTCTGGCAGAGCAAAGCTGATGACTACTCGATAGTTTAGTGTGCCATGCTTTACGGCTTAGAATCGGGAGTTCAACGACGTTTTTAACATCATGGAGCATATGAGATGTTCCAGGAGTTGAAGTTAATATTTCAAGCAAATGCCCGGATTGAGAGATATGAAGTCTCCAATAAGTTCTATAGCTGCAAGATGGAGGAGAACAGTTCTGTCAGTGAGCATATACTCAAAATGTCTGGGTATAATAATCACTTGATTCAATTGGGAGTTAATCTTCCAGATGATTGCGTCATTGACAGAATTCTCCAATCACTGCCACCAAGCTACAAGAGCTTCGTGATGAACTATAATATGCAAGGGATAAATAAGACTATTCCCGAGATCTTCGCGATGCTGAAAGCTGCGGAGGTAGAAATCAAGAAGGAGCATCAAGTGTTGATGGTCAACAAGACCACTAGTTTCAAGAAAAAGGGCAAAGGGAAGAAGAAGGGGGACTTCAAAAAGAACAGCACGCAAGTTTCTACTCAAGAGAAGAAACCCAAACCTGGACCTAAGCCTGAAACTGAGTGCTTCTACTGCAAGCAGACTAGTCACTGGAAGCGGAACTGCCCCAAGTATTTGGCGGATAAGAAGGATGGCAAGGTGAACAAAGGTATATGTGATATACATGTTATTGATGTGTACCTTACTAATGCTCGCAGTAGCACCTGGGTATTTGATACTGGTTCTGTTGCTAATATTTCCAACTCGAAACAGGGACTACGGATTAAGCGAAGATTGGCTAAGGACGAGGTGACGATGCGCGTGGGAAATGGTTCCAAAGTTGATGTGATCGCAGTCGGCATGCTACCTCTACATCTACCTTCGGGATTAGTATTAGACCTAAATAATTGTTATTTGGTGCCAGCGTTAAGCATGAACATTATATCTGGATCTTGTTTGATGCGACACGGTTATTCATTTAAATCAGAGAATAATGGTTGTTCTATTTACATGAGTAATATCTTTTATGGTCATGCACCCTTAAAGAGTGGTCTATTTTTATTAAATATCGATAGTAGTGACACACATATTCATAGTGTTGAAACCAAAAGATGCAGAGTTGATAATGATAGTGCAACTTATTTGTGGCACTGCCGTTTGGGTCATATCGGTATAAAGCGCATGAAGAAACTCCATACTGATGGGCTTTTGGAACCACTTGATTATGAATCACTTGGTACTTGCGAACCGTGCCTTATGGGTAAGATGACAAAAACACCGTTCTCCGGTACTATGGAGAGAGCAACAGATTTATTGGAAATCATACATACAAATGTATGTGGTCCGATGAATGTTGAGGCTCGTGGCGGATATCGTTATTTTCTCACCTTCACAGATGACTTAAGCATATATGGGTATATCTACTTAATGAAACATAAATCTGAAACATTTGAAAAGTTCAAAGAATTTCAGAGTGAAGTTGAAAATCATCGTAACAAGAAAATAAAATTCCTACGATCTGATCATGGAGGAGAATATTTGAGTTACGAGTTTGGTGTACATTTAAAACAATGTGGAATAGTTTCGCAACTCACGCCACCCGGAACACCACAGCGTAATGGTGTGTCCGAACGTCGTAATCATACTTTACTAGATATGGTGCGATCTATGATGTCTCTTACTGATTTACCGCTATCGTTTTGGGGATATGCTCTAGAGACGGCCACATTCACGTTAAATAGGGCACCATCAAAATTCGTTGAGACGACGCCATATGAACTGTGGTTTGGCAAGAAACCAAAGTTGTCGTTTCTGAAAGTTTGGGGCTGCGATGCTTATGTGAAAAAACTTCAACCTGATAAGCTCGAACCCAAATCGGAGAAATGTGTCTTCATAGGATATCCAAAGGAAACTATTGGATACACCTTCTATCACAGATCCGAAGGCAAGACTTTTGTTGCTAAATTCGGAAACTTTCTAGAGAAGGAGTTTCTCTCGAAAGAAGTGAGTGGGAGGAAAGTAGAACTTGACGAGGTAACTGTACCTGCTCCCTTATTGGAAAGTAGTACATCACAGAAACCTGTTTCTGTGACACCTACACCAATTAGTGAGGAAGCTAATGATAATGATCATGAAACTTCAGAACAAGACACTACTGAACCTCGTAGATCAACCAGAGTAAGATCCGCGCCAGAGTGGTACGATAATCCTGTTCTGGAAGTCATGCTACTAGATCATGATGAACCTACGAACTATGAAGAAGCGATGGTGAGCCCAGATTCTGCAAAATGGCTTGAAGCCATGAAATCTGAGATGGGATCCATGTATGAGAACAAAGTATGGACTTTGGTTGACTTGCCCAATGATAGGAAAGCAATTGAGAATAAATGGATCTTCAAGAAGAAGACTGACGCTGACGGTAATATTATTGTCTACAAAGCTCGACTTGTCGCAAAAGGTTTTCGGCAAGTTCAAGGGATTGACTACGATGAGACCTTCTCACCCGTAGCGATGCTTAAGTCTGTCCGAATCATGTTAGCAATTGCCGCATTTTATGATTATGAAATTTGGCAAATGGATGTCAGAACTGCATTCCTGAATGGATTTCTGCAAGAAGAGTTGTATATGATGCAGCCGGAAGGTTTTGTCAATCCAAAGGGAGCTAACAAAGTGTGCAAGCCCCAGCGATCCATTTATGGACTGGTGCAAGCCTCTCGGAGTTGGAATAAACGCTTTGATAGTGTGATCAAAGCATTTGGTTTTGTACAGACTTTTGGAGAAGCCTGTATTTACAAGAAAGTGAGTGGGAGCTCTGTAGCATTTCTGATATTATATGTAGATGACATATTGCTAATCGGAAATGATATAGAATTTCTGGATAGCATAAAAGGATACTTGAATAAGAGTTTTTCAATGAAAGACCTCGGTGAAGCTGCTTACATATTGGGCATTAAGATCTATAGAGATAGATCAAGATGCTTAATTGGACTTTCACAAAGCACATACCTTGACAAAGTTTTGAAGATGTGTTACAAGGTGTGAAATTGAGTAAGACTCAATCCCCGACCAATGCAGAAGATAGAGAGAAAATGAAAGATGTTCCCTATGCTTCTGCCATAGGCTCTATCATGTATGCAATGCTGTGTACCAGACCTGATGTGTGTCTTGCTATAAGTCTAGCAGGGAGGTACCGAAGTAATCCAGGAGTGGATCACTGGACAGCAGTCAAGAACATCCTGAAATACCTGAAAAGGACTAAGGATATGTTTCTCATATATGGAGGTGACAAAGAGCTCATCGTAAATGGTTACGTTGATGCAAGCTTTGACACTGATCCGGACGATTCTAAATCGCAAACCGGATACGTGTTTACATTAAACGGTGGAGCTGTCAGTTGGTGCAGTTCTAAACAAAGCATTATGGCGGGATCTACATGTGAAGCGGAGTACATAGCTGCTTCGGAAGCAGCAAACGAAGGAGTCTAGATGAAGGAGTTCATATCCGATCTAGGTGTCATACCTAGTGCATCGGGTCCAATGAAAATCTTTTGTGACAATACTGGTGCAATTGCCTTGGCAAAGGAATCCAAATTTCACAAGAGAACCAAGCACATCAAGAGACGCTTCAATTCCATCCGGAATCTAGTCCAGGTGGGAGACATAGAGATTTGCAAGATACATACGGATCTGAACATAGCAGACCCGTTGACTAAGCCTCTTCCACGAGCAAAACATGATCAGCACCAAAGCTCCATGGGTGTTAGAATCATTACTGTATAATCTAGATTATTGACTCTAGTGCAAGTGGGGGACTGAAGGAAATATGCCCTAGAGGCAATAATAATGTTATTATTTTATTTCCTTATATCATGATAAATGTTTATTATTCATGCTAGAATTGTATTATCCGGAAACATAATACTTGTGTGAATACATAGACAAACCAAACGTCACTAGTATGCCTCTACTTGACTAGCTTGTTAATCAAAAATGGTTATGTTTCCTAACCATAGACATGTGTTGTCATTTGATTAATGGGATCACATCATTAGGAGAATGATGTGATTGACATGACCCATTCCATTAGCTTAGCACCCGATCGTTTAGTATGTTGCTATTACTTTCTTCATGACTTATATATGTTCCTATGACTATGAGATTATGCAACTCCCGTTTACCGGAGGAACACTTTGTGTGCTACCAAACGTCACAACGTAACTGGGTGATTATAAAGGAGCTCTATAGGTGTCTCCAAAGGTACATGTTGGGTTGGCGTATTTCGAGATTAGGATTTGTCACTCCGATTGTCGGAGAGGTATCTCTGGGCCCTCTCAGTAATGCACATCACATAAGCCTTGCAAGCATTGCAACTAATGAGTTAGTTGCAAGATGATGTATTACGAAACGAGTAAAGAGACTTGCCGGTAACGAGATTGAACTAGGTATTGAGATACCGACGACCGAATCTCAGGCAAGTAACATACCAATGACAAAGGGAACAACGTATGTTGTTATGCGGTCTGACCGATAAAGATCTTCGTAGAATATGTGGGAGCCAATATGAGCATCCAGGTTCCGCTATTGGTTATTGATCAGAGACGTGTCTCGGTCATGTCTACATTGTTCTCGAACCCGTAGGGTCCGCACGCTTAAGGTTTTGATGACAGTTATATTATGAGTTTATGCATTTTGATGTACCGAAGTTTGTTCGGAGTCCCGGATGTGATCACGGACATGACGAGGAGTCTCGAAATGGTCGAGACATAAAGATTGATATATTGGAAGCCTATATTTGGATATCGAAAGTGTTCCGAGTGAAATCGGGATTTTACCGGAGTACCGGGAGGTTACCGGAACCCCCGGGAGGTATATGGGCCTTAGTGGGCTTTAGTGGAAGAGAGGAGAGGTGGCCAGGGCTGGGCCGCGCGCCCCTCCCCCCCTAGTCCGAATAGGACAAGGAGAGGGGGGCGGCGCCCCCCCCCCTTCCTACTCTCTCTCCTCTTTCCCCCTCCCGAATCCTATTCCAACTAGGAAAGGGGGGGAATCCTACTCCCGATGGGAGTAGGACTCCTCCTGGCCGGCCGCACCCCCCTTAATCCTTTATATACGGGGGCAGGGGGCACCCCTAGACACACAAGTTGATCCACGTTATCATATTCTTAGCCGTGTGCGGTGCCCCCTTCCACCGTAATCCTCGATAATATTGTAGCGGTGCTTAGGTGAAGCCCTGCGACGATAGTACATCAAGATCGTCACCACGCCGTCGTGCTGACGGAACTCTTCCCCGACACTTTGCTGGATCGGAGTCCGGGGATTGTCATCGAGCTGAACGTGTGCTAGAACTCGGAGGTGCTGTAGTTTCGGTGCTTGATTGGTCGAGCCGTGAAGACGTACGACTACATCAACCGCGTTGTGCTAACGCTTCCGCTGTCGATCTACAAGGGTACGTAGATCACACTCTCCCCTCCCGTTGCTATGCATCACCATGATCTTGCGTGTGCGTAGGAATTTTTTTGAAATTACTACGTTCCCCAACAAGCTCGTCGATGAACAATGGCTCGCCACTAATATCAACGTCATTGCCTTCTTCTTCATCACCTTCGACATAGATGTCATCGTCTTCATGCCACGAGTCACCATGGTCGTAGTCAGCACGGTCGTCGGCCTCTTCATCGGGCACGTACTCAGCGCGGCCATCCTGACTTTGGGCCTCCTCGGGGTCGTAGGCACGGCCATGCCCACTCTCGAAGATCACGTCCTTCATGTACTGGCTGTAGAAGGGGTCGTCGACCGTTGGCGTTGGGGTTGGCATTCCGTCAAACAAGACGCGGGGGGCCGGCATGGTGCCCGTGAACGGTGCCCGTGCCTGCTTTCTTAGCATCTCGACGGATGGCCGCCCGCCGCTGCTAGACCCAGGCGTGACGTTGAGGTCGATGACGGTCGCAGGGCGCGGTGTGGACGGCGCGAACAAGCCCACGTCCGGCGACGCAGAGAAACGGGTCTCGCCGTCGTGCCTTGGCGGAGGAAAGCCAGGGGAGATGGGCGCGGCGCGCGACGTCGGCGACTGGCAGTGCGTAGGTCGGGCGAGCGACGAGCCTGTGCTCGCCGGGCCGACGGCCGCTGCAGGGAACCCGGCCGGACGGCCCATGCCGCCAAGCATGAGGATGGCGTGCGCTTTGTTGACGAGGTCCTCCTTCTCGTCGGCAGCGGCCTTGCGCCGCGCGGCCTCCAGCTCCTCGCGTTGGGCGGCGAACTTGGCAGCGGCGGCATTGACCTTGACGGACGCTTTCCGTTCCCTCCTCTTTGTCGATTCCGCGTCCAACTTGGCGATCTCCTCCGGCGTGCACTCCGACCGCGGCTTCCTTGGCGCCTTCTTTTTCACCTTTGTGGGCGGGTCGACGGACAGGCCGCCGGAACTCGGCGGGGCGTCGGCCTTGGCCGGGGGAGAGAGGGGCGGCGAAAGGGACGTGGAAGGTTTTGGGGAAAATGGGGGCAAATGGGCGTGGGTGGGTTTTGGTTTCTCCCACCGACAGGCGGGCTAGGGAAGGACAAGCGCGCGCGTCCCGCCCGTCCGTGCACTGTCCGTTTCACCCCAATACCGGCGCAAACTTGGGCCATGGATGGGTCGAAAGCGGACACAAAGCGGACAAAAGTCCGTTTGCGCCCGCGCGCTGGACCGTTTCATTTGTCCGTTTTACTCCAAACGGACGAGGGCGAACAGGATAGGGTCGCGCGGTGGAGTTGGCCTAATAACTAGTAACCACAGTAGTGCAAGTAGCTCAGCCGGAGTACTAGCTAGGCAGCTAGCAAAGGTGCTTGCGATTGATATACTAGCAACGAGGCAAAGACTACTCTATCTGTGCCATCTGCAGTTGCAAGTAACTAGCCGTATATTTTACTAGCTAGTTTGGCTGACTTCACTAGCATGCTTACTAATCAAACTCCAATCATAGTTAATCAAACCAGCTAGCTGGCAAAGACTTGGACAGCACAAAACATGTCAAAATTGACCTTGGTTTGCATAGTAGTAAAATAATACTAACTGACACCATGATGGCGAGCAGAGCTTAGAATGACATCACGATCCTCAAGAGAAGAGCGGCGTGAAACGACATCCTGGGCGACCAGACCACCACCCTTCACCAACCCTCCCGGCACGCGCACTCGTGGTCCAGACGCTGGCATGCGGATGCCGCTGCAGATCACGCGGGAAGAAGAGGGAAAGCTTGGCACTAGTGAGCGTACTACTGGCCAATGAGCGAAAAATAATAATACTAGTAACAAATTCAAAGAGGCGCAAAACGTTCGTGGCAGAGATTATTCAAAGGGCGAAATGAGCTGCCCGGGGCTGCCACGCATCCTCGTCGCCGTCGCCGTCGCCATCATCGTCTCGCCCAAAAGCTTCCACGGCCAGCGACGTCCAAAGCTGCCCCCGCACTCCATTATTAGGCCATCACGACTCCCCCCATCAGCAGCGGCACCAAAAGTTTTTAGCTCTGCTGCTGCTACTTGTTAATGGCGATTGATTAGGTGATTAGACAAACGAATGCATGCGCACTACCGGACGGGGTTGACTTTGGTTGACACTCCGGGGATCCGTGGTATCCTCTACCACTGCGTTGGTGATCGATATGTCGTTGTGTCAGGGCATCTCCAGCCGTTGGCCTTTTAGGAGAGGCAAAAAATCGTCCCCTGAAGACGCACCGGCGCTAAACCGCGTACTGGGGCGTGATGCCCCCCAGTCGCGGCCCCACGGATTTTTAAAATGTTTAAATTCGGCGCAAACACAACGCAAACACGGATGAGTTCGTTTAAATTTAAACATATTTTATAAAAAAAAAACTACCGCGGGCTATCCCTGCCGTCTCTCTCGCCGCCCGCCTCGCCGCCCGCCCACGCGGTTCTACATGCTGAGGAGGCTGTAGAACCGCGTGTAGTCACCGCCGCCGCCGCCGTCGTCGTCGTCGCCCCCGCCTACGCCTCTGCCGTCCCTGCTGCATCCCTCCCCCGGTTGGCGCGGCGGGTTGGACGGTCCGGGGGCGTCGTCGTCGTCGCTATCGAGGACGACGACACCGTCCTCGTCCTCGCGCCCATGTTTGCGGGCGGCGATCTCCTCCAGGGCCCGGCGCTGCCGGATCATCTCCTCGCGCAGGTAGTCGTCACGCGACCACTGCATGGCGTCCTCATCGGAGAAGCCGCGCCGGGCTATCTCCTCGTACTCCGGGGGGGAGGCTGGACTCCACCTTGGGCTCGACGAGGGCGCCGGAGCTGCAGGTATGCGCGCTGACAGGCGTGTCCTGGGGCTCCAGCTTGACGGGGCGGAGGTGGAGGCAGGGAGAGCCGCCGGACGAGGAGGAGGACACCCCGGTCTCCATGCGCCTCGGCGTCCAGGAGCTTCCCCGGCGGCGGCGTGAGAAGGACGGGGGAGCAGGGTACTTGAGGCACTGCGTGTTGCCGCCCTCGATGTACTCGAGGACGGACTCCAGCGTGCGCCCGGGCACGCCCCACCACCGACGCTGGCCGGCGGCGTTGAACCTGCCGGAGGGCACAACGCCGTTGGTGGCCTCGAGCTGCTCGTCGTGCCGGCGGCGGAAGTACGGCTCTCAGATTGGGCTGCCGGGGACGTACCGTGGCCCCTCCCTCGCCGCACGCGGCAGGGACGAGCGGATGCGTGCGATCTCCGCACGCCGCGCCGCGCCGGTGGGTACCGGGGGCACCGGCACGCCGCCGGCGCTGATCCTCCACGCCCCGGGCACCCGCATGTCCGGCGGGACCGGGTACTCGGTCTCGAAAAGGAGGCGAGCCTCGTCCTTGTGCAGATGACGGCGCCCGAATCCGTTCGCCGCCGCGCCGTCGTCTGGGAAACGCTCGGCCATGCTTTCTCAACTGGTGACGGCGAGACGAGGAAAGGGGAAGAAATGAGCGCGTCGTCGGTGGATGATCGGGGTGAGTCTCTCCGGCGCGCTTGCAGTCGGCTTTTATAGGCGGAGACGCCGCGTGGTAGGCTTGGCCGGCGCGTTACGCGTGGCGTGATTGCATGGCGGCCGAGGGACGCGTCGCCCAGCCTTCACTGCGCCGCCCGTGAGGCATCAATGGAGGCTGACCGGCGCGGCAGCGCGCGGCAGTTTTGGTATTGATTCGCCGCGGGAAACGAGGCGATGAGGACGACGAAGGGGCGAGAAGAGAGTATTGTCGCTGACGCGGCGGGCCCGCGGCTCTTCGCGCCAAAAACGATTCGCCCGGCGCCCCCGAGTGACCCCAGCGCGCCGGGTTCGGGTTGGGTACGCCGGCGCCAATTTCGGCCCGAGCCGGCGAAAACTGGGCTCTTAAAGACGCGACTGGGCTGATTTTTTGGCGTCAGCGGATAAAAAATGCCTGAGGGGCCTTCTTGGGGGCGTGGCTGGAGATGCCTTTATGCTCTGGTCGGTTTAAAGGAAGAATGGTTTGACATTCCACTCATTGATTGTTCAATTTTGTACCGTAGTGTATTGTAGGAGAACTTAGTTTTGAGTTCGGTTGTTATTTAATCACTCTAACTTGCCGATGCCGCAGCGCATTATCCTCGATCCATTTTTACCGGATCGAAAAGAATCATGTTGAAAAGAAAAATTTATAGATCGCCATTTCGTCCAGCACCCCATAGCTCCAATTTTTGCTCACCTAAGTATTTGTGATCAAGCAATGTCAGTTAGTCTCCGCACTAATCAATACTCAGTGGCGTTGTCGAATGCCGTCGATCAGCAAATCCTCTAACCTCCACGCGTCCGAGCTAATTAACCCGACGTCACTGTCGCGATTAAGCTGTAAGCATGTTGACGGGGCGCATGCAGTGCAGAGGACAGCAGGGTACAAGTTACTCAACCCCCACTAGCAAACTGGCTTTCCCCGCACCCCAGAGCGTGATGATTGCCGCCTTTGAGACGGCAGTCTTGGGCGGTGATCCTCCGCGGATACGCGCGCTGTCATGCTAATGGTTCCGTGGTCAACGGGCCCACACCACCAGCACCAGGCTCGCTAGATTCGTGCAGCGTGCCTGCATCTGCCTGTCAGCTTCAGCCTTCAGCCAGCCACGCCTACCTAAAAATTCAGCGACGGTGTAAGAGTGCACCTAAAAATTCAGAGACGGTTCAGAGAATTTCAGAGGTTCCTTCCAAACAGTGCTAAACTACGAAGTGTGCACCGATTTTTCTTTTCCCTTGGGGATCTCGACGACGTACTCTGTATCTTGCATGCGGTTGACTTGGCAGCCGCCGGTAGACGACACAGGCGACCCGGTCGGTAGCTTTTGGGTGGCCGCCTGGTTTTCTGCTAGTGCCTCGTCCTGCAAAATTCAACGTGGAAAGGCCGGAGGACGCACGTCACGTCAACCAGGCAAAGCGGCCGTGGTGCGCACACGTCGGCTGTCTCGGCTGGCTCCAGAGTCAACGCGCGTGGAAGATATTTTGCGAGGAGAGGTCAACGGGGTAAGCGTGCGATCCAACAAATTCTAAACAAATCAATCATGCAGCGGCCGAACGAAGCGAAGTCGCCTCCGGTTTGAGTTTCAATCGATCGAAGGATCATGGCGACGGAACATTTGGAACCCGCTAAACGCACATTGTCGATCTGCGGGGTCATTGGTTTCACATTAGCCTATGGGGCTCCCACATAGGCGCATGCGGTATAAGGAGACGCTAATCATGTTTATGTTTTTTCACATCATGGCGGTGGAACATTTGGAACCCACTAAATGCACACCGCCATTTTTCTTTTGCCGGGAAATGCACATTTTCATCATAAGAATATGCTCGTTGGTTTCACATTAGCTATATATGGGACTCCCACACACGCACATGCGGTAAAATGAGACGCTAACTATGTTCATATGTTTATTTTTTTTCTAAGAAAATTTATGGCTAATTTATCCGGCTTGCTCTTTTTCCGAGCCGCTTCCTTCTTCAGAAACCCTAGTCACCATCACTCTCCTGTTTTGTCTCGAAGAGGCCGCATGTCCCTTCTCCATCTACCGCTATGGTGTCATCTGCATCGTTCGAGTCAGACCGGCGACTTACAGGCCGTTGCTTCAACAACGTTGCCCCGGCTTCGATGGTGTTACAAAGGTGGAATCAAACCTCGCTCATGGCGCATCGCCAGTGAGTGCAACACCAAGACGGCGTTGATTTTTTTTCCAATGATCAGTGCATACTTTCATTCTCTGTAAGGGTGGCCTCATATGAGGGTTGGTCGACTAAACATATGGCCTTCGGCCTTTTCACAAAAATTAAATCTTTCTATGGTAAATATGATGATAGAAGTTTGTATATGTGTAGGAATCAACATATTTATTATCACATATCAACAACAACAGTGCTTGCACATAAAAAATCAATACAGACATGCTATGAACAACATTTATACATACACAACATTACTCTCTCCGGCGTTCAAAAGAGTCATCGGTTTGGACATCGACAAGGTTACTAAATACTACTATATCTTTGACAATTAACTTATGCTGAAATATAGTAACTATAAAACCCAAAATGAAAAACCACATGGTGTATGTGGTAAGCAACCTTAGAACAAACAATGTCAAGAAAAAAACAAATAAAAAATATGCTAATTATAAAACCCAAAAGATTGTTTTATAAGAGTAGATTTCAAGATAAAGACGTGCATGAGGTTTCTACACGCCCAACAAAGTATATTTATTTTGATATACCTGTAATTATAAATCCTCACAGAAACAATTATAGAACCCATTCTATTTTTTTGCAAAAGGATCTGATCTATTATAAAGATTCACCGGAAGTATAAAACATCTCAAACATAATCAAAATTGCATTGAGGTCCATGAACCACCGAACAACCATTGCCATTGTCAGAACGAGCAACCAACACGTCGCTCCCATACCGGAGCCAGACTGACCTTGTTGATGACAGCCGGAAAGTCTTCGTGTGCGTGCCCCTAAGGACCAATGCCCCGGAGCCGCAGTCGTCGGCGTTGAATTCTTGAATCGATCTGAAAATCCTGACACCAAATATTCCCGTTGCGTATGCATGACGAGAAACTCTAACCTCGCTGCCTCGAGGAGCTGGCAGGAATCTACGCCGGAGCTCTGTCTAATCTGTCTCGACGAACGAACTTGAGAAGGATCAGAGCCCGGAAAACTGACTCAAAGAAGAAGCGTCGCCGTCCTTCCAAACATTGTCCCTGCAAGGGCTAAAACCCTACTTATATCCTAGCCGGATCGAGCACCCAAAAAATCTCCTCCCCGCCATCTTGTAGGAACCTATCTTTTGCATTTTTGTTGTGTTCAACAATTATGTAATTATCTAGTCGACGATATGTTAGCCTCCTTCCCAAGAAAACTTAGGGTCCTCGTCTCCGGTGGCCTTAGGGCCATGGCAGCGCGGTGGATCCCGACCCTTGCCGGCGGGAGGGCTTTGTCTTTAGATGTTTCTTCAACTTTTGTTAGTGTTTGTGTCCTGCTCGGGAAGACGAGACGGCGGCGGCTCTCTTAAAGATGGAATAAGTTTCTCCCCACCTAGCCCCTGTTTCCGGTGGTGTGTCTAGCATCATCGATGGGCGTGTGGAGGTGTGTCTCCGACGGATCTATCGTTGATGGATTTGCTTGGATCTGGTCATAGTTCGTCTACGTTTATGTTTTTTTAGGTTGGATATTTCCGATCTACGCTATACTCTTCATCGGCGGCGGTTGCTGTTCTGCTGCGTTGGTCATATGGGATCTTAGCACCATGACTTTCCGACTGTCTACTACAGCAAGTTTTGTCCAGCTCCCGCGAGGGAGGGGCGATGACGGCGGCGCGCCTTCGGCTCTCTTCAGTGTTTGTAGTCGTCGCTAGATGGTCTATGGACCTGGATGTAATTTTTATTATTTTTGGTGTTCGTTGTGTTGTCAAGATTGAAAATGAATAGGTTAGTATTTTTTTGATTTTTTTTGTAATTATCTTGTCTTTCCATGTGCTTTTCTATCAATTATCGCAAGAACAACCCCCCCCCCCCCCCCCCCCGCAAAAAAAATATCGCAAGATCTCTACTGGGAAAAAACTATCCTGAGAAGGCATAAAACAATTATATCTACACGAGAAAAGCTTACTACTATTGTACTACTAGTAAAAAGGACTTTGGACCATTAGTACCCCCCACACTCAAAAAGACCATCGATCTTCGTCTAGATGCGCCTGATCTGCACTTTCCACAAAAAAATTGCATCATATCGAATCCTCCTGATCTTACGCCTCCTGAGGTGAAAATAAAGCTTGACTGAATATCAAGTCCTCTCTCACCCCCTTGGCCTTTTCTTCACTTCTCCCTTCCTCCTGCAAAGGATTACACGTCCAGGTGGCAGCACACAATGCTGGCTTAATTTGCACGAAAGAGGGACGAGACCATTGCTTCTCCCAAGTCCAAACGCCGACCGGTTGAGTCCCAAGTCACCCCACGGAGAAAGACCCATCATAGCATATCCCCTTTCCTGTTGGCTAATCGCGTCCCTTTCACTCAACTAACCAAAGCTACTACCATGATTAGTAGAATATAAACGAGGAGGAAACCGCATGCATGTTAATCCATGAGCTGCCAAGATAACAACGAGCAACCTAAGATTCCAAGCATCATCCACACGATATAAAAACGGAAAACATATCACAAAGAGAGGAATAACAACCCAGATAAAGTGGGTTAGTGAGTAAAGCGGGGCGACCAAATTCCGCATCCAACCGCAAAGGACAAACTTGCGCGTGTAAAATAAACGAAAAGGTTGGGCCGGGCAAAGGCGGGAAAAAGATGAGGAGCGGGAGAAAAGCTGATGCAGATGGAGGGGAAAGAGAGGCCAAAGCTGGCCCAAAGCCAGAAGTACCAGTCCCTGATCGATATATATACTTAGGTTAAATAACAAACATGATGCTATGATAAAACTAGTAGTAATGTGGAGAAAAGGGGAGGAAAGAAAATAATGGCAACATTAGGGGAAAAAGAAAAGGAAAAGAAGAAAAGGGGTGCCCGTGGGCTGCAGCCGCTGGAGTGGGGTCCGGGCCTGCGGCCTGGTGGGAGCTGCTGGGCCCACTACGGAGCCCACGGGTCTGCGGAAATGCGACCGTGGAAGCGAGCGGTGACCGGGTCATGCATGATGACGTCGAGGGTTTCGTCCGCCGTTCGTATGTGGTGCGGCGCGGCGGCCGTCGCGGGCTTGGCTCACGGCTTGGAGACTGACGCGGCGTCCTTGGGATGCGACCCCTCGCCGTCGTTGGCGCAGGCTCCGCCGTTGGCCATCGCCGACTGCGCCGTGAGCACGGACATGCTCGGCGACGCCGGGACGCCGCCGTCGCCGACGCCCATGCGCATGGCGGCGCTCATGTGTTGCGCGGCGGTGAAGGGGCCACCGGCCGCGGCGTCCGGGGGGCGGAGCTGGCACGTGGCGGAGGAGATGGCGGAGGCGAGGGAAACCGGCATGAGGCAGAGGCCCTTCCCCTGCAGGTACTGCATGGCGGCGCCCATGTCCTCCTCCATCAGCTTGGCCACCTGCTGCTCCGTCACCGTCAGGCCGTCGCTCCCGTCCGCCGCTCCGGCGGCCGCGCCGCCTCGCCCCTGCAAGCACAAGCACACACGCAGATGGTCCGTATCAGTACAGTGGTACGACGTACGACGGCCGGTACACGGGGCAGCCGCGTCATTTCGCGCGGCGGCACGCGAGCCACTGTGGCATGGCAGTGGCTATCGGCCGTGCCGCTGAAAAGTTTGGTCACATCCTGGTGATTCTTTCGAGCGCGGAAAAGATGGAGAGAGAGTGAAAGCGATCGAGGCGAAGAGGAAGAGGGCGCTCGTACTGCGCTGGTTATATGGGAGAGAGTGCGAGTGGCGAGCGAGGGCTACCTCCGAGGACATGTCGGCCACGAGCGGCGCGACGGCAGCGGCGCCACCCAGCCGGCTCATGCTCAGCACCTGCGTGTATGTTGGCATAGACGTCAGTAATCATGCACATATACATAGGATCGACATTTCATGACGCAACACAAAGTAGATTGTGGAAATTAATCCATCATGCATAGCATAGCTTGCCTTGACTTGGAGCTGCAGGAACTTGACGTAGTCGATGATCTCGTCCAGCATCGACGCCTTGTCCGTCTGCGGCCACACCAGAAACGCGCACGCATGTCATGCACGGAGATTGAGATTGAGAGCAACAACAGCGAAAGGTAACCATGGAAACGGGCACGCAGCAAGCTCGAGAGAAAAGCGCCGTCAAGTCAAGGCTCTCGGAACCGGCGCCGGCCGGCGAGCGACGCGACGAGACCCGAGCAAGACGGCAGGGATTCTAGGGGAGGCCCGGGAAAGCCATGGCCGGCAGACCCCAGCATGGAGCACGCGCGGTTGCCGAGGGAGCACGGCGGTGGTCTAGTAGGCCAACGTGCGGGTAAATGTGCCCCGCACGCGCGCTCTGCAAAGCAAACTCGATGAAATCTCAACCTGATGGCTCCAACTTTTTTGTTCCATCGGCTACTGTTGAAGCCCCTATTTTAATCCATCCCCGGCCGGCATTGAACTGATTGATCTATGCAATTATAAAGCAGCAGCTTCCCAACCAAAACCCTAGTGATGAAGCTCTCGTCTTCGACCGCTTGGATCTAGCTGGCTCGAAGAATCAAATTAAGCTAGCTTCGCTACAACTACAAGCACAATCTATGGACAATCGTCGTTCTGGAGCTCATATCTTTGCTCACCTTGTTGGCGTTGGGCACCAGCTCTTGCAGGGCCTTCATCCTCTCGGCGATCCTCTCCCGGCGAAGCTGCGAAACATCGACGACCAGCCACAACGATTAGTTCACATTCACTAGGAGAAATCGATCTAACATTAACTAGTGTAGAGACGAAGAAGATGTCCGTGGAGCCATGTGAGTAAACTGCACAGGAGTATAGAAGAACAAGAACAGTAGCCGAGTAGCGGGACATCCAAAAGGACAAAGGAATAATGGTAGTTAGCGGAAGCCACAACGATCCAAACCGAGGAAACAATAACAAAACACGGGAACTGATTAGATTACATTACTGCTAACTGCTCCCCTTGGTTTTATTCTCCATGAGCCTAATTGCCGGCCAAAATAGCCAGTAACACTACACTGGTAGTAGCAGCTAGCGTCGCCGGATAACTTACTCGCTCCGCGATGCTGTGTGGGTCAGTGGCCTGGCCTCGCCGCGCTCGCACCCGCTGCCTCGGCGGCGCCGGCGGGCCGCCGCCTCCTCCTCCCCCGGCTTGTTGTTGTGGTTGCGCCCCGCCGCCGGGAGCACCTCCTGCTCTGCCAAAGGTCTGGCTCGGCATGGGCGCCGTTTGCTGCTGCGAGAAGCAAGCCGTTCAGGGAGGGGGAAAGAAGGTGGGCCGGCGCCGGCGGCATCGCGGTAGGTAGGTTAGATCTTACAAGCAAAGCTATGTGTTGTGTTGCAAACGGCAAACCTGTGGATGCGGCTGGAAATGTTGCTGCTGCTGGAGCGATCCGGTGAAGCCGCCGAAGACGCCGGCGTCCCCTCCCTGAAACCAGCAGCGAATAAAAACGTTAACTTTTTTGTAAAGGAAAAAGGTTCTCGATTCGTCAAGGTCGGGGAGGAGAAAAAGGGCTGCAAGTGGAGTAATTCGAGAAAAGGAGATGGATTATCAGTACGGCGGAATTGGCGGCGGCTTTCAGGAGGGCCTGCACGTCGCCGCCCGATCCGCCGTTGCCGAGGGTGAGTGGGAGCAGCAGGCCGCCCTCCCCGCCGCCGCCGCCGATGGACGGCGAGCGGCCCATGCCCTGGAGGAGCATGTTGCTGTGGTGGCCCTGCCTCAGATCGGCGAGCTGCTGCAGCACCATCTGCTTCGCGGAGGCGGCGGCGCCGCCAGGGCCGCTGCTAATCTGGTGCTGCCGGAGCCGCGACGCCAGCATCACCGAGTCGTCGTAAGGGCCCCCAAACAGCTGCTGCTGCTGCTGCTGCTGCATCCCCTCGCCCTGCCCTCCGTCCTCGGGCTTGGCCCCGGCGGCAAGGTCGTGCCAGGCGGAGGGCGGCAGGCTGCCGAACATCTGGTCGAGGAAGTCGTCGTGCACGCCGCCGGCGCCACCATTGTTGCCCCCCGCGTGGCCGCCGCGCAGGTCGTCGAGGGAGATCTGGCCGGCGGCGGCCATGGCTTGCATTTCCCGGGCCGTCGGCTGCATCGCGCGCAGGCTAGAGCTTACAGGGCGTGACCGCGAGAGGCGGGGGTAGGTTAGGGTTAGGATAAAACCGAAGCCCGCTGAAGATGGATGGAGACTCGAGAGGAAGGTGGGGGAGCGAGCTAGGCTGCACGGAGTTGGTGTCGTCGGCTATTTATAAACGGGACGGGGCGACAATGGCTATCACTAATCAAAGCGTTTGTTGGCTGGTTGTGCGAGTGATTGCCGAATGGATTAGCGGCCGATTAGCCCTCGGTAATCGAGTTGGGGTGAAAGTAGAAACGGATGAGGGTTTGGATGATAGAGGGTGCTTGGATACGTTTTAGTCTCATGATTAAGAGGGTGTTTGGATACATTTTAGTCTCATGACTAAAAGTAGTGGAACTAAAACTTGCTAGCCTCACCTATGCTTGGATCCAAATACTAAAGAGACTAAAATCAAGTTATTGAACATTTATTATCCTCCAAATCCTCCAATCCAGAACTCGCATGTGTTAAAGGAGAGGAATTAAATGAGGAGAGAGAGGGCTAATACATATTTTATTAGGTTTTTTATGACTAAAAATTTTTAGCCTCAAGACTAGTCCTAGCCTCTCTTTAGTCAGGGGTGATTGGAACTTTAGCCTCTAAAAGAGACTATTTTTAGTCAGACTAAAAATAGTCCCTTGGATCCAAGCACGTAGTGGGACTAAAACTTGCTAGCCTCACCCATGCTTGGATCCAAATACTAACAGGGTACTTGGATACGTTTTAGTCCCATGACTAAAAGTAGTGGGACTAAAACTTGCTAGCCTCCCCCATGCTTGGATCCAAATACTAAAGAGACTAAAATTAAGTTATTGAGCATTTATTATCCTCCAAACCCTCCAATCCAAAACTCGCATGTGTTTAAGGAGAGGAATTAAATGAGGAGAGAGAGGGCTAATACATATTTTAATAGGTTTCCTATGACTAAAAGATTTTAGCCTCAAGAATAGTCCTAACCTCTTTTTAGTCAGGGGTGCTTGGAACTTTAGCCTCTAAAAGAGACTATTTTTAGTCAGACTAAAAATAGTCTCTTGGATCCAAGCATGCTCTAAAGAGACTAAAATCAAGTTATTGAGCATTTATTATCCTCCAAACCCTCCAATTCAAAACTCGCATGTGTTAAAGGAGAAGAATTAAATGAGGAGAGAGAGGGCTAATACATATTTTAGTAGGTTTCCTATGACTAAAATTTTTTAATCTCAAGACTAGTCCTAGCCTCTGTTTAGTCAGGGGTGCTTGGAACTTTAACCTCTAAAAGAGACTATTTTTAGTCAAACTAAAAATAGTCCCTTGGATCTAAGCACCCTCATAGTACCTTCGAAGGTAAAAATCTGGAGCCGCCGTTGTTTAAACCAAACAGCCTACTTGCACGGAGCCCCCCACTAGGGTTGGAGTATGATATTTGTGTCCGGAGCCGAATTGATTAAGGTCTAGCTCCATTAGTATAACGGATAGACCCATGACATAACAGTCTTTGTTAATTTATCTGGTTTTACCGTCTCTCTTGACGTGCCATGTGTAGGAGTATAAGATGAGTTAGGCATCTCCCAGTACTCCACTTGATGCTCAGGTATTATCATCAGATTTTTGTCTACATGACATATAATTACTGAACCGTGAGGTTCTATAATTGTCTAAATCAACCTAGGTACCATCTCAACACACAATGCAATCCATAGATCATTAAATCTCATACTGCAGTTAAAAATGAAAGAGAAGATTCCAGTATTGGTTAAACCCAGTGAATGAAAATTCTGGATAAGTTAACAGCAATTAACTTTCTTTGTTAATTTGTCCGATTTTACAGTCCCTCATGTCATGTCATGCATCAAATGGGTTAGCCATGTCCCAATGCTTCACCTTGACACCGTGTTTTCAAGATTCATGTCATACTTTTTGCTATGTGGCGTGTAATTGATGAGGTGAGAGGCTTTAATATTGGTCTTTAGACGCAATCTAATGCATGTTCAAACTATCATTAAACCTCAAACTATCATCCAACTGGAGTGAGTAATTCGAACAAAAGTGAGGTCTACCAAAAAAAACATGTAAGATACAATGCATTGGTGGTAGTTGTACAAAAAATAACATATTCACTACTCTTAAGAGACGACGCCAAAAGATGATGTATTGGGAGTGATTTTACTCTAATTACATCTGGTGACCCAACTTTTGTCTATTTATCATCCGTCTAGCTATTTATTTTGGACGCTGATAACTGCCACACGTGTGGCATATACGACATACGTCCACATACCGTGTGTGGTGTGAGCAGGAGGCAGCCCACACGGGCTGCGTGTGGGTGAACATTAAAATTGCCCACATGTGTGGGCGCGGCTACTTCGTGCCACACGCCCAATAAGTACTACTCATCTCCATCCCGTGCGTGTGGCACGAAGCAAAAATGCCCACACGTCCTGACGCAGCTACGTTAGGTACCCCGCGGGATGACGATTTAGTTGACATCCTGGTTGGCAGATGTAGTTATCCGGAATGACAAGTGTAGTTGTAAAAGCATGGCAACTCTATCTGTTTTGGTTAACTATAGTTGCCATGTCTAATTTATGGTAGTTGCCACGTGTAATCAAACCGTAGTTGCCGTGTGTGATTAACTACTTGCCACATATGGTCAAAACAGTAGTTGCCATTTGTGTTTACCTAGTTGCCACGTGTGGTCCAACCATAATTGACATGTATTGTTAATCACAATTGTCATGTGTATTTATCTGGTTGCCACGTACGGGCAACTGCAGTTGCCGTGTAGCAAAGAATCACAGTTGCCATGTGTGTGTACCGAGTTGCCACGTTCGCGTAACTGCAGTTGCCATGTAGCAAAGAATCATAGTTGCCATGTGTGTGTACTGAGTTGCCACGTTCGCGTAACTGCAGTTGCCATCCACAAAGTAGTAGTGTCGTGTGGGCGAAAAGCAGTTCGCCCACACGCGCATGACCTAGTTGGTGGCTGTGTCGGCGAAAAGCAGTTCGCCCACACAATGTAGCTGGCAAACAGCGTGGTGCGGGCGTTTGGGCAAACTCTCCAACGCCCACACACCAGCCCCGTCCTACGTGGCACACCAAATCCACCTTTTCGTGTCAAGAATCGTGCAAAAGACAGTGAACGACGATTCAGGCGTGTGAGCGAGTTGGATAACGCCCACACGTGTGGGCGTTAGTGTTTTCGTTTATTTTTCATATTGCTATATTCCATGACTGATATTGAATTTTTTTTAGCTCATCAATTCTTATTGAAAAGAAAGAATTAATTACCTTTGTCCTTCTTCATCTCGAGCACATATTTAGAGCACTAGACCTGCCCACCATGGCTATAAGAAAAGAAAATGACATGAAACTACCACGAAATTATCCAAGAACGACGTTCAATCAGTTCAACTATCGAAGGTTAGATCGAAAACAGCCCAAGAAGTAAGTCATCACCTTTAGAACATGACATGATTTTAATGCATGTATATTTTTCGTTACCGCACTTCACTAACCAGCAGCCACACGATGTACCCTATTTTATATTACACTCCCTTCTTCACCACTTTTTCCGCTCTCTCTAGTTGATCATAATTTTTCAAGTAATTTTGTTAAAATTTTATTGTGTAAATGCAAAATTAAAATTTTGTAAATTCTATACTTTAATAACCATCTTCACACGAGCAGATCAGCCAATAGGCTCAAGTTGCTTCTTAGCACATGTGTAGTCCCGAATTTCAATAATTTCGTAAAAAATTATAGTGTGGACTCAATGAGGCTGAAAATTTTAATGTCGAAGTTTCACAAAATCGCACACATGACATATTCTTGTATGGTTTCCATGTGAAGTGCGGTTCAAATTCGTAACAACGAACTTTGTAGAACGAAGAATTTTCTTTCCGTGTGACACCCAAACATGACTATTATAATCAAATTCCAATCCAATCAAAATTGAAATCGGAATCCTATTGAACGAATGAATCAATGAATCAAATTTAGCTCTTGAGAGATGGACAAGGTGTGATACGGTGTTGGGCTTGAGAAATTGGACTGATAGCAAATTACCGGACCTATAGCAGGATGGAAGATGCAAAATCTAATCATCTGAAAATGACCCCGCATATAAACTCTAAATGGGATTGGTTGTTTTATTTGAGGGGGTGGATTGGTCTGTTTTTCTCTAGTAAGGAGATGATAACCCAAAAATCGGAAAACCAGGTGCAAGCGCTGCCCTTCGGTTCAAAATCAAAGTGGAGAAGCGACATAATATCATTATAACTCTAGTTTACTACTTCTTCTGTCCCATAATATAAGATTATTTTACAAGCTAAAGTACTAGTAACATTTAGCTTTATTTAGTGTACTACAGTATTTTGTTTACATTACTTGATAAAACATCAAGAGTTCGTGCCTTTGAATACCTACGTTTATGTGTCTTCGGATTGAATCCTTCCAACCTATGTTATTCTTCATTGGCGGCGGTTGCTTTTCTGGTGTGCTGGTTCTATGGGGTTTTAGCATGACGACTTCCCGACTGTTTACTACAACAAGTTGTGCCGGACTCTGGCGATGGAGGGGCGATGACGGCGGCGTGCCTTCAGCTCGATTTAGTGCTTGTAGTCGTTGCTAGATGGTCTACGGATCTGGATGTAATTTTTATTTCTGCTATTCGTTGTACTGTCATGATTGAAGATGAATAGATTGAAAGTTTTTCCGCTAAGAATAGTACTTAAAACGCACACCGCGACTTGTGAGTCCATGATAGCCAGCGGGGCACCTTCTGAATTCATTGTTGCACTTAGGGGCTGTTTGGTTCCCAACCACACCTTGCCATATTTTACCACACCTAATCTTAGTCAAGTTTGACCAAATTAGATAGTTGTTTGATTCTAGCCACACCTAAGACAAGGATTTTTTTTATGAACAGTGAACCTCACATGTCATAGACATAAAAAGTGTGACAAAATTTTCTTAGGCAAGCTAAAGTATGTCTAACAATTTAATCAACTCAACTAAGACAAGTGTGATAAATATGGCAAAAATCATCTGATAATATATGACAAAGTTAGTCACAATCCAAACAGCCTCTTCAACTTTGTCAGCTCCCCCGCTAGTCCACAGGAGAGTACGTACGTCCGTCCGTGACGGTGACTCTGCAAGAAATGAAAGCACGCACGCGTGCGTGCCTGTCCAAGAAGCGAAGATGCGGTGGAGCTTTCCCGAGGATAGCAATTCTGCTCGTCTTTTGCGCTTAACTGCACACCCCTGTTCCTTCAGATTCAGGCAGGAGTAGTGACTGTAGCGGACGTGTTCCTGTTGTCGAGTATCTATCTCCGGAGTCCCGAGTGAGAGTGACGGAGGACCAGGACTGTACAAAAAGCCAAGGAAGGCTGAAGCATACTGGTCGATCCATGTGTTTGATGCACAATCTAAGATTACTTATGCACGTGGACAAAAGGAGTGTCAAAAATACATGATTCTTACATAAAAATCATTTGAAGTGCAAAACTTAAACATTAGTTTTTTGATTTTTATTGTGGGTTCACATATGCTCCACAAGATTATTGAGTAGATACGCGTGCATCTTTATCTTCCGGGATATGAACTTGTTCTTCAGGCGCTTCAAAATCATTGGTTTGGGCAACATCATCACCCTCATCCTCGGCATTCATATTGTGCAAAATAACACAACATGTCCTGAGCTGCCACAAAGTTTTTGATTCCCACATCATTGCAGCTCCTTGAACAATTCCCCAATGAGTTTGACGCACTTCGAATGCCCTCTACACATTCTTCCTAGCTGCTTCCTACATTGTTGCAAAGTGACTTTGTTTGTTGTCCCGTGGTTTGGATATGGTCTTCACAACCACTGCCCATTGAGGATAGATGTCATTGGCAAAATAGTATCCCATGTTATAGTCACGGCCGTTGACGGTGTAATTGTACGACGGTGATTCCCTATTACAAAGCCCCTGGACACCGGAGAACGTTGAAGTACGTTGATGTCGTTGTGAGAACCCGACATTCCAAAGAAAGCATGCCAAATCCACAAGTCACATGATGCCACTGCTTCTAGTACGATGGTGGCCTCTTCGATGGGACCTTGATACATTTCCCACAAACCTTTGGGGCAGTTCTTCCATCGCCAATGCATACAATCAATTGATCTAAGCAAACCTGAAAACCCTCTAGCCTCTCTAATAGTCAACAACATTTTTGTGTCCTGCACATTTAGTTCTCTCAGATACTCTGCGCCAAACACCTGGACCACGGCGCGGACAAACTTGAATGTAGTCTTCAAGCATGTGCTCTCCCCCATCCTGACCATCTCACCAACGGCATCTGCGGCAGTACCAAGTGCGAGCATCCTTAGAGCAGTCGTGTATTTCTGCTTAGCACAAATAGTTGGCCGTAGCAATCTCTTGTGAGCTTGAAGTAGTCATCGCGTGCCTCCACTTCCACCATAGTGCGCAAAACACAAAGGTTTCCGCATGCACAAACCATGACGACACCATGGATAATCCAGGAAAGTTAGATTCAGACCAAAGTAGTCCTTCCGCAGTATCCGTGCTCCGGACACCCTATACCGATTGATCATCCTTTTCCCCTTTGATTGAGCCATTCAAGTTGAGAATATGCTCCACCCGCCTGTCCATTTGCTCTTGCATGCTCATGCGCATGATCATGTCCACTTCTTCGTTCAAATCCGACGAATCGAAAAAAGTCATCTTGAATAATTTGATCAAACTCCGTTGGTCCATCTCCTCGTATTCTGTAGGATCGAAATTCATCATTTTCCCTAAAAAATCACAAAAAAACCAGGCTGGACAATGTGTCGAACACATAGAACACAAGGGGGAGCTCGAGAGTTGCCGGACATATTGCGGTGGCATCTGGCAGGCGACGACGTCCCCGGCAGCAAGGACGGGAGAGAAGAGTGATGTGCCGGTGCTGGCGGCGCAGAGGCTCGAAACGGCTGCAGAGCACGTGAGGCGGCAGAGCGGCGAGACGGACGCCACGGAGGAGGAAGAAGAAGAGAGAAGAGAGCAAATGGATCTGGTAAAACGAGGGGGTGTATTTGGTGCAATTTGAGGTGGGGTAGGGCTGTTAGGTTCGATGTGGCGGACACGTCCGGGCGTGCCCGGGCGTCTCTCTATCCGCCCCATATTTAAACTGAATATGAGGGATGCTGGTCAACATGGATGTCTGAGGCCTGTTTAAGACGCATGTGTGGGTCGCATTTTCATGACCGGTCAGTGATCGGGTTGCCCGGACGGCGGGTTTGGGCGTCCGGTGAGGATTAATTCTTTCTTTAGAGCATCTCCAACACGCGCACAACCGCGTGACACGGTAAATTTTTTTACAACACCGAAATAGCTTTTTTTTGCTCGCAGCAGGGCGCTGGCTCTAGCGGCCGCCGTAAAGTGTGGCGCGCGCGAGCAGCTTCCACTGACGCGCTAATTTACAGCACCGGCGAGCAGCTAGCGCTTGCAAATATGAATTTTACATGTCCATTTGACAATATGATGATGTTTCAAACATTAAAAACAAATGTGCAAAATAAATACATAGCATAATTTAATTGCACGAGATAGTTCAAAATCACCCAACCAAATACATAACAAATAAAAGTTCGCACAAACAAATGGCACATCAACAATCATGCCACATCATCATCGTCCTCTTCTTTCATCGATTCTTCCTCCTCATCCAAAGGCGATTCTTCCTCATCCTCTTTATTTTGAAGCGCCGCATCATCAGCTCGGATGGTGTTCACAAGATCTCCAATGGCATCATGCGAAGATATGTGAGGCACACCAGAAGACACGTGTCCACCCATGTCAGCCCGGAGGTGCTCTCATGCCCCTCATGAGAGACCCAAAACTCATGCCTCCCATGCCTCCCATGATAGTTTCGAAGCCACCCATACCTCCCATGCCGCCCAAGGTAGCTTTGAAGCCACCCATGCCACCCACGCCTCCGGTAGGTGCTCCCATGCCTCCAATGGTAGCTCCGAAGTCACCCATGTCTCCCATGCCGTCCAATGTAGCTCCCATGATTCTCATGCTTCCCATGGCCATGGCTTTTTTTGGAAAGACTTCTTCACGGGAAAGATTGACATACTCCTTTTGCTTATCATCGAGGTTAGATGTGTTCATGAAGGACAAGTACTTCTCCCATTCCAATAATTTGGATCGCTCCTCCATGGCCAATTTCTTCTCCTCAACCCCGCGGTAGGGTTTGCGGCAGCGGCAGAGGGGTCGCAGGTGTAGGGAGGGGGAGGGGATGTCGGCACGACCTTCCATCGATCGAATTTTGCTGGCGGTGGTGTGGTGTGGTCGCGGGCGCTCAACTGTCCAGTATGCGGGAGCGGGCGCGCGATGCCGTTTTGCTCCGCGCGCTGAACCAACTATACCGCGTGTCTGCTGGCGCCCGTTCCGACTGCGCACGCGCAAAAAAGATGATTTTTTTCATGGCGCTGCTACGACCGCGCGCATGCTAGAGATGCTCTTAGCTATCACACCTGTTTTTCTTATGAGGGAATTTAGCTATCATATCGTTGAATTCACTAGTGTGACTGAGACTGAGACTGTTCTGCCACTGCCCTCCGCTAATTAGGCCGAACATGCGTCGTCCATATCCCCGTAGGGCGTAGGCCCCGGAGCCGTCCAAACTACAAGTCCAAACCAGGGCCCCTTCTTCACTATAGTCAGCATCTTTTCTCATTTCAACGTCAACGTGGAATCCATTAGCATCTTTTCCTCCCGGTGAGTTGACATTGCGCCACACCCACAGGCGCCGCATCCACAAGTCAACCACGATGCACCGAGGGAAAAATCCAGGCAGTTCGTCAACACGCATGATTGAAACGCGACGGAAGGCTACAGATGACTTGACCTGCAAACATGTGCTGGCTAGCTAGTTCGTCGTCGTCCTTGCAGGGTATCATTGGGTCGTGAGAAAAGGAAAAAACGCGGTGCCGTCTAAATGCCTGCCGTGGGAAGGAAATGGGCCGGCCGGGCGGGCTGCATTCTGACGTGACACAAAGTGGCTCGTGATGCTAACGGTGCCAGAAATGTTGTCTTGTGTAGTCAATTTGTAATTGTGTAGTCAAACATATGAATTTATACAAATTTGTTTCAATATTTCTATACCTATATACTAGTTTTACCAAAAAGCTGCATAGTCAATTACTCAATTGCCTACCCAGCCTGTACGTGGCTTCGCCACAGGTTCATGCCAGGGTGTCTCGGTGGCTATTTTCTCTGGATCCCCAGCTAGCGCCTAGTCTATCCATGGGCAACCGTAAGAATTGAGAAGTGGGGTGAGATCTGAGCTTTGTTTCCTTTGCAGCAGGGTGTGGGTGAACGCAAGCCATCCCTTAAAAGAGAGAGAGAGAAAGAGAAGGTGACGCGAACCACGACATGACAAGGATCGGAGCCCGAAGATGATCGGATCAACAACATATTTCATCAGAATTCCATACGTATTCACGGGGAAGAAATCCGGCCCACTTGCACCGGTGTTGCTGCAGTGGACACGGTTAACATAGGTCAATCCTAATATCCTATTGAGAACTCCTCTTCGACGCCCTTTGTGCCATTAAAGGGAACCTTGGCACATGCACGCCCCTTCGTGGCCAGGCCAAGAAGGACGAGATCGCTTGCTGCGGGCGCGTCGGTCAGTTTCCTACTTCGTTAGTCACGTTGACCGGTCCACAATCAAACAGTTGTCCATTGATATTTTGATAAAGAAACATATTTTTTGAAAAAAAAATCAGGAATTCAAAAAATCAATTATGAGAAAAAATTCACAATTTCTTAAAGAAATTTCTTTGATTAAAAAATCATTAACATTTAAAACACTTCATTGATTTTGAAAAATATTCATCAAAATGGAAAAGGTTCATCTATTTTCTAAAAAGATCATAAATTTTGAAAAAAAAGGTCATGATATTTTTGAAGGTTTGAAATTTTCAATAATTTTAAACAATTTTTAAAAAAGTTCATCAATTTTATAAAAAAACACAAAATGCAAAACATTTATCAATATTAGAAAAATAAATTTATTTAAAAAAGGTTCAACTAAAAGGAAAAAATCATTGAATTTGACAAAAGTTTGTATATTTAAAAAAATAAAAGTAAAGAAAATAAAAGAAACAACAAAAGAAAGAAAAAGCTAAACAAAACCGGTCTTGAAATAAAATCGAAAAGAAACCCGTCTGGAAGCTTCCCAACACCGGGGAGGTTGTGCGTTGCGTACCAAATAGCCTATAACCTACACCTGCGAGCGGCAAATAGTCACGGATTCACTCAAGTGAGCCGCAAGTTGAGCCAGCCTTTTTCAGCTGTTACTTGTTTTCGAGTTTTTGTTCTGTGTGTGGGCTTTTGTTTCGGTTCTCCTTTTACTTTATTTATCATTTTTAAGATTTTGTTTTCTTCTTTTCTTTTGGTTTTTCCTTTTGCACATTTTCATTTTTAAAGATTTTTGCAATATATGTTCAACATTTTTTCTATATACATGGTGATTATTTCCTTTTTCTTAGAAAAATGTTTGTGCTTTCAGAAAATGTTCAAAAATCATAAAGCTGTTCATCGATTATTATAAAACTGTTCATCGTATATTTTAAAAATGTCGATCATATATTATAAAATGTCCAATATCTATTTTAAAAATGTTTACCAAACAATGGAAAAGATGTTAGAAAATTATTCACCTATACTAAAATATGTTTGAAAATTGAATTTTTTTCTTATAAACAATCAAAAAATGTAAAAATACATAATTTGTTCGAAATGCTCTTATTGTTAAAATACAAAATCTGAGTTTCATTATATAACCGAATAAAATATCTAGAAAAAGAATGGCTATAGTATATCGACTAGCCATAGTGACATCTCGCTGTTGGGTCGGCCCTCTTGGTGTTGCCATAGGCGAAAGCTTATCTATTGGACGCGAACAGGTGTCCAGAAGGAGCACTGTATAAACATAAAGAGCTCGTAGTCAGTGCTTATAACAATGGCGCTAGCGCTCATGCGCCGTTGCTATGGGCCGGCCTAGTAGTGGTAGGCATGCTCGCTCGGTTAACCGGTGAGTGGTTGACCAGTTGACCGTTGATTTTGGAAAAATAAAATCTAAATAAAAAAATTCATTAGCTGTTGATTTTTCCAAAAAAATGTTCATGTGTTTGATAAAGTTCACGGAATTTTAAAAAATCTAAATTTTAAAAAAGAACACAAATTTGGAAAAAAGATGTGCGTTCCGCCAATTTGAAAATGTTCATTATTTGGAGAAAAAAAATCAAAATTTTAAAAATAGTTCACGTATTTGATTGGAGAAGTTCAATAATTGTAGGAAAAGGTTCACATTAAAAAAACTAGTGAATTTTTATAAAAAGTTCACAACTTTGTAAATGTTGATGAGTTTAAAAAAATCTTTGCATATTGAAAAAGGGAAAAAGGAAAAGGACAAAAGGAGAAAAAGGAAAAACAAGAAAACCCAAACATAATTGGAAGAAAAAAAACTAGAGAAAACCGGCCCAAAAAAATGGAAGGTTCCGAAAAATGAAAATTTAAATTTTGTGTGGCACTTTTGTATTTCAAATGTGGTTGAGAGTTAATCAAATTCATGTACATAGATTTGACAATGAAAACTCCAGAAGGCGTCAACTTCCAATGACCACGTATCCCCGATCAAAGCTCTGATATTCAACGAATTTGACCCACATAAAGCTAACGTGATCTTCCTTGCGCTGAACAATATTATACCGAGAAGAATACTCTAAAGCCAGAGGTAGTATCCCCAAGCCAAGCATCCTCTCAGAATCTAGTTGTTCAACCATCTACAATATGAAATCCCCCCTTATAAAAAAAGCAAGTTTAGTTCTCAGCCAAAGCTTCCAAAAAGGGTAAATCGAATGGTTCTGAGGTGACTTGAGACGAGCCTATAAAGCGATTTAAGCAAAATATTTGTCAAGGACGAGAGTATGAACATAGGCAACCTCGTGGGTACCGAGTTCATGAGGATCAGCCTGCCTCCATACGACATCAGTTTACCCTTCCAACAACTCAGCTTCTTCTCGGTCTATCCTCAATGCATTTTTATTGTTTATTAGTTAATTTCCAATAATTAATTGGATATAGAGATACGTAAACCGTAAACTACAAATTTCACCTTTCTTCCCTGCTTTAGGAGTTTCTTCCACCGGTGTTCCTATATGGAGACAATGACTCTTCTAAAAACCCTTATTTGCGATTAATTGTTAATTGGGTCCACACATCTGAATAACTTCTTGTAATTGGACTCAACCTCTTTGGCGCGTCCAAAGCAGAACAATTTGCACTTATGAAAAATAATTTTGAGTCTGGACAATTGTTCAAAAAGATATAACACCAATTTCATATTCACCGCCTTATGTAAATCATTTTCCATAATAATGATCGTGTCATCAACATATAATAAAATGGAAACTACCCCATCCACTAGATGTGGGATTAATTTGCTCAAAAATACTAGATGTGATTAATCCACCTACCTAACTGTCCTCTTTGGCTCTACCAATGTGAATAGTCAGTGTGTCTGGGACAACATTAAAAAGAAATGGTGATAAAGGATCACCTTGTCGTAGAACTTTCAAGTCTAAAAGTAATGACCAATGGCATCATTTACCTTCACCCCCATGCTACCTCCCTGAACAAAATATTCAACCTAGATTCTCCAAGCCTAGTCCAATCCTTTCATTGTCAATACATGTTGCGAGAAAGAGCATTTGACTTATCGTAGGCCTTCTCAAAATCTACTTTAAAGATAACTTCATCGAGTTTCTTCTAATGTACTTCATGGAACGTATCACACAGAACTACCATCCCCTCTAGGATGTGTCGGCCAGGCATAAAGGTAGCTTGCATTGGCTGAACCACAGAACGAGCTACTAATGTTAGTCATATTTTTACCCACTTTGGTAGAAATCCTAAAACTAACAGTTACTAGGCAAGTCGGTCTAAATTGTTCAATGCTCACCGCCTCTTCCTTAACAAAACAAGGTTTTTATCTCAAAATTTAGGTTAAACAGTTGAAGCTCACCGTTATAAAGATCCTGAAACATGGGTGACGGTGTCATAAAGATCCCATCAACCCAGAGAGATTCAGCTAAGGGGAAAAGGGAGCACTGTTGTGATTGTTACTCCCGGGTAAGCTGGCATAGTACCTCTAACGGACAAAGCCGAAAGCTAGTGCTCCTAAATGTACAAATCGGTCAGCCATGACATAGGAATAAAATGGAGGGGGTCTTTCAAACCCCGACCAGGGTTTTTACCCCCGAGATCATCCGTCTTCAGGCTCATGTGCTTGACACAACTACCCGAGGAAAGGAACTGTTGGAAGAACTATTTTTCTCGAAAGATGTTTCTTACATTAAAAAGTAATATAACATAACTCTCCGCCTCACTCTTGTCGTTCGAGCCATATAGTCGGATTGCCTCGTCTCCTGAAGCACCTAGTCGGATTACCTCAACCAGTAGTAAGGGACACTCTTCGGCCACTGTCCGAGGAGGTAGAAGTCGATGGTTGGTTGACAGAGTTTGGATGCGTGGTTTGAATAGTGACGTAAAGTACTTTGATACATAGATTCATACATAATCACTTAATTACACCCAGTCTAGTCCATCTATTAAGGTGTCTAGGGCGTAGACCTTCTGTGAAAACCAAGCAACATGCATGACACTCTCGTATATGAGACTGGTGGGTATTTATTCTCCATCCGGCACCATAGGTCCTACCTCGGCTAGGTACGTTGGGTCAATGCCTGTTACCGGGTCTTAACCATGGCCCAAGTCTCCCTCGCCCCTTCCCGACAGGCGGACAACTTCCAAGCCTAGATTCGGCGCCGAGCCCATTTCAGACGTTCGGCTAGGACAGGCATATCTTCGGGCACGTGCTCCACCTCAGGCCATAAAGCCTTGAAGACGTCCTTCATCAATTTCCGCGCACTCTCGTGCACCATGGATAGATGAGCCGCCATGTCTTCGGGCATCGGACCTAGGGCGTCAATGGGTTAGCCGGATAGGGCAGCTGCCAAGACACAAGTGTTAGCCTGCTAATCACCTCGGGCAATCCCCGTCCTCAGGAACGATTCTTGCAATAAAAACTTACCAAAAATCGTCTCATCTATTCGGCGATTCTTCACCTCAGCAACAGCTAGTTGAGCTTTTAAACTCTTAATCTCTTGGGCTTTTCGGGAATTTTCTGCCCTAAGTGCATTAGTACCATCCCTCCTCTGGGTCAGCACATGTTGGTTTGCTTGGCGTTGCGATTCTGTATACATTAAATCCTCGCGGGCCTGCCTGAGATCTCTTTCAAGATGACCCAAGGCTTCTGCTCCTACATTGGATTATGTTATCAGGCACTCTCATAATCTCAACAGCGAGACCTTTATATAAAATACAAGCACTTACTGTGCGCCTCCCTGGTGAACTCTTTAACCCACTCCACCTTGACAAAGGTGGCCTCCAATTTCTCCTTTGTTTGGGAAAGGGATTCGGATAGTTGATCATTCCTCGCCCAAGCACTCTACCATAAAAGGCTTTCTATGTTAAATTCAAGCCTCGCTACGGGCAACTTTGCCCATATCAAGCCTTAGGGGCTACTACCATGGTTGCCAGTCTTGTTTGTCTTTAAACAAATAGAAAGGTATAAGAAATCTTCAAGATAAAATGGGCTCGGGCAGAACTTTACCTGTAGGCCCTATGATATAACACCCACTAATTGCTCAGACAAAGAGCGAGTCGCTCCGAGGTACATGTCCACCGAGCTCAGAGCATTAAACTCTTGCTCGGTAAAGGCCAAGTTCCTGAGAGAGGTCTTTCGCCGATGGTGATTTACGACGCACTCAACCTCGGAATTAGTGGCCGAGAAGGCCTCTGAGTCTTTGGTCTGAGGAACTTAGAGAGTAGCTCTCAAAGTAAGATGTACTTCGGCCTCTCTGCTCGGACCCGATGTCACCCCGGCCCTCACGCCCGTCAGCATTGAAGAAGGAGAGGACTGCTTGCAAGTGATTAGAAAGTTAAAATCCAGACTGTCGTTCCTGTTGAATATTGTAACAGGGAGATTACCTGAGAATTGAGGGAGCACTTCCGCCCGCCCCCATGACTTCCACCTGCGCCCTAGCTTCTTGTGCCTTCTACAGGGGCTCCCTCGAGGAGCCGTTTCTCCGCGTGGGTGTTTCGAACACCATCCCTTTGGAGGAGAAGTCACATGACTAGGGGCTTGGGGACGAGGAGCTCACTTTCGATTAGAGGAAGGGGGCATTACCGATGAAGCTGGCGCCGTCCCCGGTGCATCGGGGGTGAGAACTACCCTTGAGCCGTCAAGGCACTCCATATAAGACTTCCTCCCTTCATAAATAAGGGCCAGGTCCTCGTCCTCGTGATAGAGGGGATCCTTCGCTTGGCGGTGTGTCTCCGGTTCGGGCGCAAGACTACTTAGAGCCTCTACCCAACGCCTCCATCTCTATTCAAAATCAGTTAAAGATTGGTTAGATGAATTGATTATTAAATGATTCACATAGACGAGGAACTATGGGACAACTTATTATGTCGGCGGGATTGTAGTAGGACAGCCCGTCCTGGAACTCTCGCCGGGCGAAGTCCCGCGTCGTTCCCTGGTAAATGCCGGCCAACGCTATCCCAAAGGTTGCTTGGTCGAAGAATCTCCGTCGAATTGGTTGGGAGGAGTCTTCGGTCCTGTTGTATGCGCACAACATGTGAGGGCACTGCCGGAGTGATTGGACTCTTCAGTTTATTGTAGTGGCCATTACGTCAATTATGGTAAGGCCGGTCCTTGCCAATTGCTTCACCTGAGCTGCCAGCTTAGTTACTTCGACACCGTCCTCTTGGGCAGTATCCTGCGGCCTCCATCTACAGTGCCTCTTCGGGGTGAAGGGAGGGAGTCCGGGCCGAATAGGGTCAAGGAGAGGGACATCGTCTATTTGAAACCACTCAGTTGGCCAGACATTGCTATCCTCCTGAGGTGTTCCTCATGGGTATTTGGTCCCATCGATCCGGCGGACTTTGGCTACTCCGACCTCATATAGTTTCTCAGCAGGTGAGCAGTGCACTATGCATAAATACCTCCTCCATAGCCCGAAGTGCGCCTCGCACCCGAGGTGCATCTCACATAGGGCGACGTACCCCGCGATATGTGAAATCGAGTTGGGGGTGAGGTGGTGAAGTTGCAACCCATAGAACTCCAACAAATCCCAGAGGAAGGGGTGAATAGAAAATCCTAAGCCATGCAGTAGGATGGAAACAAAGCATACCCTTTCATCCTTTTGAATAGAAGGATAACTCTCTGCGTGTACCTGCCCGTTGATGGATGTTAATCATGTGTGGTTCGCTGTCAGATGTGAATCTAGCAGGTATCCTTGGTTGGCCAGGCGCTCCAATTGGATGCGCCAGACGGCATAGCTGCCCCAGTCACCTCTAACAGGGCCGTGAGGGCGCCTCGAAGAACCTGCATCGCTCGCCATGGGAAGATCTCAAGGTTGGACTTGGGAGGAGGGGAGAACTTGTGCGGTTTTCTCAAAAAGAGGAATCGGGCGTATGCTCAAATCGCATGCCCGGCTCGTAAATAAAAGGGGCGAGGGGCCGATGCTTCGACGTTTCGCCATAAAGCAATGCGATTCCCCAGAAGACACAGTTACCAAGGTAAAAATCAGATGCCATGTGCGATGGGGACGGGCCCTGAGTAAGACCAACAACCTTGCCAAGGACTTTTCAAGCCGAACTGAAGGAACCATGCACAGGAACTCGCTTACCGAGCCAAAGACTCCGGAACCGAAATCCAAGAGCGTCGTCCTTGGCGTCAAAGACTAGTTTAGGGGCCACTGATGGTGTCCTAGACTAGGGGGTACTAACCTAGTCGGCCCGTATTCTTTGGATTGGGCCAGTGGGCCCTCATTCCTCTCAATATGGACTCTGGAAGCGGTGGGAACTGATCTTGTCCAGATGCTTTATTATTTTTCATTTCAAGGATCACATCATAAAGCTCCTCCGTGAAGGGAATTGTTAGAACAAATTCTCTTCCGAACAGAGTGGCGGGATATCCCCTCTCATGTCTTCCTCTAATGACACAAAATTAGATAGGGGAGGGAGGCGAATAGTTTCTTATATATTTTTTATGTACGATTCTGGGTTCTCCTGACCTACAATAGTCCCTTCATCATGTTCAAGTTGAATAATTTTCTTCTTACTATTCTTTCCATTCACAATCAAGTGGAAGCATTGGGTGTTATTGCCCCCTCCCTAACTTTCCTTACCTTGGCACGTTGGCCCAATGAATCTCTTCCTCCCTTAAGAGTTTAACAAGATTCTCCTCAACTTCGTGTTTAGTAGCACATTTTGCTGTACAGAGAGGAATCACATCCGCTTTAATATCATACTCATCAATAATATGTAGTAACTTATCACTTTCAACTTCATATAATCCACTAGTATTCTTAGCTCAACCCTACAATAATTGTCTAAAATATTGGATTTTGAACAACCATCTTTCAATATTCGCACTACCTCTAGTTTCCTTTGCCCATTCTGTCTCTGCCAATTAAGAAAACATACTCGCTCAAACCAGAAAGTTTGAACAAAAATGTCATTTTGTTCCCTAGGTGAGTTGCCTCACCTGAATCCACTAGTAGAGGAACATTCTCCAAAAGTCCTCTTTGTAATGCTCACACTGTTATAAGAGGAAGCTTTTGCTCCCAATCCACAGAATCCAGAACATGATCTAAAGCTTCTCATATGTTGGATTTGGAAGGTTATTATCCCAAGTATATTGTCGACCTGAAAGTACGACCTCCCTCATATCCAGATTTTCAATTATAGCATCTACCATCGAAGTTATAGTTATTATTTTCTTCTTTCTATGAATAATATCGAAGTCAACCCCACCAGGATAGGTAGCTCATCATCCCCACAAATCGTACTAACTCAACAAGGAATCGGTGTTTGTGATCAATTAGCACCGCACCCTACTCCACAATAAGAGCCCAACCAAAGTCGTCAGTTTTTTACCGCATGTGGTACTTGACAACAAATTCACCCACATATATACAATCTTCTCACCTCAAGCGATGTCTTGTTAACCCCAAGTAAAATCCCAACAAACCTTCCCTGAGGTGGAAAGGCAATACCAAATAAAATCTAAAGTTCATGAAATAGTACCCAAAAACTGGGAGGTAAAGGTTAGTCTATCGGTCTCCGAAAGAGCCGTGAAATCTAAATTTTGTTCTCTACAAGTTTCTACCAAAAAGCTCCGTTCAACCAAGTGTAGAAGACCTCTGCTATTCCATAAAAGCACTCTCACTATTCATTATGGAAATTTACTTTGATGTTTTTTCGCGAACCATGCCGCACTTTTTGGTCTACGGGTATGTACGTTCTTCTTTGGGGGAATTGGCATGTCCACATGATCAGTCTTTTCCACCTCCCCTGGGAGCACCTGGAATATCTGTATGATGTTCCAATTAGTCATTACTCTTAGGGGCAAGACCCTCACGTAAAACCCCAATTGCCTAAATAGCTATCTGACCTATATTACTCTCACCCATTGGTTGAGTGGCCACATTTTTCTTTAACATAATCATTTCCTGCTCAGCCTTGAAATCTAGCAAATCATTAATAGGTACAACTACATCATGACTGTTGTTACCGAATGGCACCCCAATATTAGTAGCTTTGCAAATAATTTCCTTTTTAGGGAAAAAGGCAAGTGTACTGCCATTGCATTTCAGGAGAGGAGCGAATATATAAGTTTCAGTTACAGAGTTAGGGATTTGGGCTCCCTCAGGACACACAATTCATCATAAAGTAAAAGTCCTAATCTGGCTCGGGTTCTGGCCCATTTTCTCCAAAGACGCTCCAGGTGATGCGAGCGTTGGCAATAGCCACCTCCTGTTTGAGTAAGCAGAACACTTGATCTGCGTTACAGATTGAGTTGTCGAAGGCCCTTCGGTTCCGCTCCTTCCATATGTTCCAGCAACCATAGATTGCCACAGCGAGATGGTGAGGAGGCAGGCCGCATGTTGTGCCTTACCACCATGTTGACGAAGAGGCACTATAGTCAACAGGCAATATGGGCGTTGGCTGGGCAAGCCAATCTGCGATTAGGAACCAGACCTCGCGCGTGAAGGTGCGGTGTAGAAGGAGGTGGGCAGGTGACTCGATTGCCTACTCGCAAAGGTTGCAGGCGCCATTGTTTGGCAGTCCGCACTTCTGTAGGTATCTTTTGTCAGGATCATCTCGTTCAGCCAAAACCATATGAAAAATCTGCACTTAGGCTCTACTTTGGCAGACCATATCTTCTTGAAATTGATTGATGTGTATGTACCAACGAACTGTTGCAGGTAGGCCGATTTTGCCGAGTACACAAAGTCTGGAGCCCACCGCCAGATAATAGTATCCTCTTCATTAGACAACTACACATCACGAATACACAACCAAAGGTCAACGAACTGACATAGTTGAGCCTCCGAAGAGATACGTTGAAACCCAGTCATCCATTTATCATAAACAATCCATGCATCAATTGTGATAGATTTCTTGCAGCTAAGCTTGAACAAATCCGGTGCCAACTCTTTTAGGGCTTTGCCCTGCAGCTAGCAAGAGGGCTAGAAGCTGGCAATTTTGCCGTTGCTGATGGAGATGACCGTGGAAGCATTGAACAGAGCAGCATCATTGGAATCACAAGGAATATTGGAGCCAATACAGGGTCGCTTCCTGTCGGCCCATTGTAGCCACATCCAACGCAATCGCAAAGCCCGACCAAATGAGTGCAGATCGATGATGCCCAACCCCCCCAACAAAAAGCTTGGGGTGACAGACTTGTCTCCAATTGACGAGGTAGGAGGCGCGAACTGGCATCTAGGTCAGCTTTTGAAAGAAAGTTTCTTCTCATCTTATCGATCTGCTTAATGGCCCATCATCCAACCTTGAAGATGGAGAGAAGATGGATGAAAGGACCGAATTAATGAGTGTCGACCGAGTAGCATAAGACAAGAGCTTGCCTCTCCATCTCTGAAGCTTAGCGGCGATTTTGTCTAGGATTGGTTGTAGGTAGGCTTTGGAAATTGCACGGTGATGAAGCGTCAGACCCAGGTAGACACAAGGAAAGGATTTGATAGGTACTGGGAAGGATTGCAGCAACGTAGGGACATGAAGCTGCTCGCAGCAGATATGGTAGAATGCACACTTGTTGGTGTTAGCATGCAGACCGGATGCTTTGCCAAAGCAAGTAAGAATCGATTTGACCAACAGGACATCTAGAGGTAAAGGGTGAATGAAAAAGGCAGCATCATCTGCATACAAGCTAACTCGAAGTTTGGAAGGATACACCCTTCACCGAAGACGAGATCAAAGAATTTCTTCCATACGAAAAGTTTAATACAAACAACTACTTATTTATGGACATACCTATGGTAAACTCGATGGCGCACATCTTGGCCGCCTGCATTCCACAACCCATGTGCAACTCATCAACATCCATCTACACCTGAATCCGCCGACTCGAGCGCCTATTTGTCATGATAGGATCATGAATGCCCCAAACGCGAGTACCTCCGCATCAGATGCCAAATCACGCAGCCTCATAATGGACAAAGGATAGTACACCACTAGTGCACTAATTGGTGGTTGTATCTTCTATAGAGGGGACGACCCAGACCACAACCCAGCAGGGAGGACCGACCCAATGTTCTCCAGTGTGGGAGAGGCCACCTGCCATGATCCAGACGTACCAGTCCGACTAGGTAAGAGCATCTATAGCCGGATTCCCCAAACCGACCTCATATGTCTGGGCGGGCCTCCTGGACACTGACCGATCATAAAATTTCGACCTAGACGGGCGCCTCAAATGGGCCTCAAATGCCTGGGCTGACCGGCATCGCTCAAATCTAGCCCAAATATGGGGTGGATAGGGTGCACCCGGGCGCGTCTACCACGTAGGACTGACGTCGGCGTCCCATGCGGAATCACCTGGAAACCCGATGGTCCGAAGCTCGCCTCCTCCGTCGGACAAATGTCGCCGCGTGGCACCACTCCGGCCGGCCTTGTAGTGCCTAGCCCGACTATTTAAGCGGACCGCCGACACTAAAACCCTACCCCTCCGTATTTTCCTCCACCCGTCTGCCGCCGCTTCCACTTTCCACTCCCCGTCCATCACCACTAGTAGCCATGCCCCCATGCGGCCGGATAAGGGGCTACCCATTTCTAACACCGGAGCGCCGGTTGCAGCTCCTTTAGCAGATCCGAGCAAGGTGTGAAGACCGGATCCGACGGGGCTACCACCGGATGCACTGGATCCAGATGAGGAGCCGGAGGAGGATGTGGGGGACGCTGGGGACGCGGATCTACAGATGGAGCAGCAGGCCATCCTGAATTCCCTTTGCTCGGAGTCGGACACGGAGACTAGACGCTGTCGCCGGCAGGTGATGGAGACGTAGCACGCCACGGAGGAGGAGGATATGCTCACCTACATGGATGAGGTCGAGCATGTCGGATTACGGGTTCCGCAGACCCTTGAGAGGTTCGAAAACTGGGGTGCATACGAAGAACTCCTACTCCTCGACCTGCCGGCCCAACAATTCCACAGCTTGACTCGAGGAACTCAAGGGACAAGAGACACAACCATTTATCCTGGTTCGGGCCACCTTGCGGTGTAATACCCTACTCTAGCTTTGTGGTGGATTGCCTCGAGGGGTTGAGGATGAACAACCTCAGGAGGCGAGGTGTTCTTGAGCTCGATGAGTTGGTGGGTGAGAAGATGGTCTGAATGACCCCCCCCCCCCCGCTCTATGGTGGTGGCTAGGTCCTATTTATAGTGGCCTTGCTACTCTTTCCAAATGTAGGTGGGAAGGGATCCCACAACGGCCAAATTTGAAGGGAGACAACTAGTACAAGTTATCCTGACAAAAGTAGTCTTCGCCTGCAAAGGCTCTGGTGGTGACGCTGTAGTGGGCTTCGCGATGACCTCCGTCCTGTCGTCCTGGCGGTCTTGGTCTTGTTGCACCAATATGGAAACCTTTGCTTGATTCCTCGGGACTCCGCGCATGCACTTGCTCCCTTAGCACCAAAGGAGAAACTAGTACGCTACACCCACTGGCGCCCGCCTGGCCTTGGTCGTCATGTCTCACGTCACATGAACCTCGCGAGGTGCACCTTGCCTTGATATCTCCGCTCCTCGGGAGCCAGCCTAGTGAGGCCGCCCCGCAGGGAGGTCTTGGTATCGTCCGTCACGAGGGTCTTGTGTTGTTGCTGCCGAACTGGGGCGTACAGGCCGCTAATGGAGCCATGCTGCGGGCCGCAGGCAAGCAAGTCTGGGCACCCCCGTTACCAGGACGCCGACAGTAGCCCCCGGGCCCAAGGCGCGCTCGAGCTTGGCTTCGAGGCGAAGCCAAAAGGCAAGTGTAGAGCGCCACGGGCCCCAACCGCCCGTGGCCTCGGTTGAAGCGTGGCGATTGATGGGACGTGGGCGCCTCCACTTCCCCACGCAGCCTTGATATTCGCTGGCCTGGCGGTCGCCATTGCCAACACATCTCCGCTCTCATCGCCTTGTTGTGTGTTCCCCTGGCTTCTTCGCCTTCCAGAGAGATAAAAGCTTACTTCCCTGGTTTGACCTCGGCACTGGTCCTCCTTGTCGCTATGGCGCTGTGCCCGAAGAAGAAGGGAAAGGGGAAAGCCTGCGCTCCGACGGAATCGCCGCCGGCCTTCGATCCCGCCATCGAGCGGTCGGTGGTGGTCAATCAAGAAGGGTTGGACGAGGTTCGACCAGCGCTCGCCTCCGATTCCAACGAATGGGGGGCGCCGGTGGCCTAGCCTGCTTCTCGTGCTGTGGTTGATATGACAACCACTGAGATCCCCATCCATCTTCATGCCCTCTGGGCCGGCCTGATTCCCCCTTTCTCTGCTTTCTTCAACGCCGTGCTCTCACATTAGCAAATCCATGTGCTGCATCTAGATCCCCAATCCATCATTCTCCTCTCCGTCTTCGCCTTTGTCTACGAGGCCATGGTGCGCATTGCCCCTTCTGTGGCCTTGTTTCGCCATTTCTTCTCTGTTCACCTGACCGATGATAACCCACAAGTATAGGGGATCGCAACAGCTTTCGAGGGTAGAGTATACAACCCAAATTTATTGATTCGACACAAGGGGAGCCAAAGAATATTCTCAAGTATTAGCAGCTGAGTTGTCAATTCAACCACACCTGGAAACTTAGTATCTGCAGCAAAGTGTTTAGTAGCAAAGTAATATGATAGTGGTGGTAGCGGCAACAAAAGTAAAGACAGCAAAAGTAATGTTTTTGGTATTTTGTAGTGATTGTAACACTAGCAACGGGAAAGTAAATAAGCGTAAACCAGTATATGGAAAACTCATAGGCACCGGATCAGTGATGGATAATTATGCCGGATGCGGTTCATCATGTAACAGTCATAACATAGGGTGACACAGAACTAGCTCCAATTCATCAATGTAATGTAGGCATGTATTCCGTATATAGTCATACGTGCTTATGGAAAAGAACTTGCATGACATCTTTTGTCCTACCCTCCCGTGGCAGCGGGGTCCTATTGGAAACTAAGGGATATTAAGGCCTCCTTTTAATAGAGAACCGGAACAAAGCATTAGCACATAGTGAATACATGAACTCCTCAAACTATGGTCATCACTGGGAGTGGTCCCGATTATTGTCACTTCGGGGTTGCCGGATCATAACACATAGTAGGTGACTATAGACTTGCAAGATAGGATCAAGAACTCACATATATTCATGAAAACATAATAGGTTCAGATCTGAAATCATGGCACTTGGGCCCTAGTGACAAGCATTAAGCATAGCAAAGTCATAGCAACATCAATCTCAGAACATAATGGATACTAGGGATCAAACCCTAACAAAACTAACTCGATTACATGATAAATCTCATCCAACCCATCACCGTCCAGCAAGCCTACGATGGAATTACTCACGGACGGCGGTGAGCATCATGAAATTGGTGATGGAGGATGGTTGATGATGACGACAGCGACGAACCCCCCTCTCCGGAGCCCCGAACGGACTCCAGATCAGCCCTCCCGAGAGGTTTTAGGGCTTGGCGGCGGCTCCGTATCGTAAAACGCGATGATTTCTTCTCTCTGATTTTTTTCTCATCGAAACTCAATATATGGAGGTGGAGTTGGAGTCGGAGACGCAACAGGGGGCCCACGAGGTAGGGGGCGCACCCTAGGGGGGGCACCCTTGTGAGAAGGGTGTGGGCCCCCTGGTCTTCATCTTTGGCGATGATTTTTTATTGTTTTTTCTAAGATGTTCCGTGGAGTTTCAGGTCATTCCGAGAATATTTGTTTTCTACACATAAAACAACACCATGGTAATTCTGCTGAAAACAACGTCAGTCCGGGTTAGTTCCATTCAAATCATACAAGTTAGAGTCCAAAACAAGGGCAAAAGTGTTTGGAAAAGTAGATACGACGGAGACGTATCAACTCCCCCAAGCTTAAACCCTTGCTTGTCCTCAAGCAATTCAGTTGACAAACTGAAAGAAAGAAAGAAAGAATAACTTTTACAAACTCTGTTTGCTCTTGTTGTTGTAACTATGTCAAGCCAGCATTCAAGTTTTCAGCATAGATAATAACTAACCACACTTGCAATAATTCTCAGGTCTCATCATTACTCATATCAATAGTATAATCAACTAGAAAGTCATAATAATAAATCTCGGATGACAACACTTTCTCAAAACAATAATATGACATAACAAGATGGTATCTCGCTAGCCCTTTCTGAGACCGCAAAACATAAATGCAGAGCACCTTTAAAGATCAAGGACTGACTAGACATTGTAATTCATGGTAAAAGAGATCCAATCATAGTCATACCCAATATAAATTAACAGTGATGAATGCAAATGACGGCTGTGCTCTCCAGCTAGTGCTTTTTAATAAGAGGGTGATGACTCAACATAAAAGTAAATGGATAGGACCTTCGCAGAGGGAAGCAGGGATTTGTAGAGGTGCCAGAGCTCGGTTTTGAAATAGAGATAATTTGTATTTTGAGCGGTATACTTTCATTGTCAACGTAACAACTAAGAGATGGCGATATCTTCCATGCTAAACACATTATAGGCGGTTCCCAAACAGAATGGTAAAGTTTATACTCCCCCTCCACCAACAAGCATCAATCCATGGCTTGCTCGAAACAACGAGTGCCTCCAACATACATCAGGTCCCAAGGGGAGTTTTGTTTGCAATTAATTTTGATTTAGTTTGCATAAAGCATGGGACTGGGCATCCCGGTGACCAGCCATTTTCTCGTGAGTGAGGAGCGGAGTCCACTCCTCTTGAGAATAACCCGCCTAACACGGAAGATAAGGACAACCTTTGTTGATACATGAGCTATTCGAGCATACAAAACAGAATGTTTATTTGAAGGTTTAGAGTTTGGCACATACAAATTTACTTGGAACGGCAGGTAGATACCGCATATAGGAAGGTATGGTGGACTCATCTGGAATAACTTTAGGGTTTTAAGGGATTGGATGCACAAGCAGTATTCCCGCTTAGTACAAGTGAAGGCAAGCAAAAGACTGGGAAGCGACCAACTAGATAGCGACAACAGCCATGTACATGCATTAAAATTAATAAACATTGGATGCAAGCATGAGTAGGATATAATCCACCATGAACATAAATATCGTGAAGGCTATGTTGATTTTGTTTCAACTACATGCGTGAACATGTGCCAAGTCAAGTCACTTAAATCATTCAAAAGAGGATACCACCCCATCATACCACATCATAATCATCTCAATAGCATGTTGGCATACAAGGTAAATCATTATAACTCATAGCTAATCAAGCATGGCACAAGCAACTATGATCTCTAATTGTCATTGCAAACATGTTTATTCATAATAAGCTGAATCAAGAACGACAGACTCATCATATTTACAAAAACAAAAGAGGTCGACTTCATACCAGTTTTTCTCATCTCAGTCAGTCCATCATATATCATCATAATTGTCTTTCACTTGCACGACCGAACGGTGTGAATAATAATAAGAGTGTACGTGCATTGGACTAAGCTGGAATCTACGAGCATTCAATAAACAGGAGAAGACAAGGCAATATGGGCTCTTGGTTAAATCAACAATAATGCATATAAGAGCCACTTCAACAATTTAATTATGGTCTTCTCCTACTGACCCCCAAAGAAAAGAAATAAAACTATTTACACGGGAAAGCTCCCAACAAGCAAAAGAAGAACGGGAAATATTTTTGGGTTTTCTTTTTAATTATTACTACTACATCAGAAAAATAAACTACTTACTAATTTTTTTGGTTTTTCTTAAGGTTTAACAAACACACAAGAAGAAAGCAGGAAAAGGAAAATAAACTAGCATGGATATTACAGTGAAAAAGTATGAGCTCCGACATCTAGCAATGAGTGTGTGTGAACATAAATGTAATGTCCGTGAGAAATACGTACTCCCCCAAACTTAGGCTTTTGGCCTAAGTTGGTCTATGGCCATGGTTGGCCTGGCGGATATCCATAATAATAGTTGTTGGGGTCGTACTGTGATGAGGAAGGATAGTTGGGATCATACTGATGTGCAGCGGTTATCGCCTGCTGAGCTGCAGCATGGAGTCGGGCTGCCTCCGCTCTCCTCTCGTACTCTTCTGCCTCCTCTCTGGTAATAACATATCTTCCTTTTGTCTGTGAATCAAAGAAGGCAGGAGTAGGGAGAGTAATACGGAAAACACGTCGTTTATCAAAAATTAAGCGATATAAGAGAGGTGATTCAGGCCTCTTGACAAACTGGTGCGAAGCCATAGAGTTATAATCTAAATATGCAGGAGGCAACTCCATATCACCCTCACGAATGTCTATTTCAAGAAAATGAGCTAAGCGGATTGCATAAATTCCTCCAAAGAAATCTCCATTATGTCTATTATGATGCAACCTACGAGCTACAATGGCTCCCATATGATAAGATTGGTCTCCTAACACAGCACTCCTAAGAATGCTAAGATCAGGGACACGCATGTGACATGCTTCATCCTTAGCATTTATGCATCTACCGATAAAGAGAGCAAAATAATGTATAGCAGGAAAGTGAATGCTCCCTATGGTAGCCTGCGTTATATCTCTAGATTCCCCCACAGTTATACTAGCAAGAAAGTTTCTAAATTCAGATTTAGGGGGATCCCTAACACTACCCCATGATGGAAGCTCGCAAGCAGAACTGAAATCCTCTAGGTCCATGGTATAAGATTTGTCATAAAGATCAAACATGACTGAAGGAGAATTACGCGAAGATGAATACTCAAACCTCCTCACAAATGAACTTGTGAGATCATGATATTGGGGGCATTTGTTAGCCTCAAAATCCTCAAGACCGGCATTGCGCAAATATGCTTTGAATTCTTCTTTAATTCCCGCACGGTCCATAAAATTTTCTGACGGCCATTCGCAAGGCCGTACTAGAGCGTCTCTTGGTGGATCCTCGTCAGCATCGCGCATAGCAATCCTGGGTCCTTGCTTCTTAGAGGAACCACCTTGGAACATCTTCCTAAACATATTGTTTTTCTCTGAAAAATTCTGAAATTTTTAGTAACTTCAAAATAAAAGTGAACCAAACTCAATAAAACTGATAGCAACTACTCCTACAAGTGCCTAGAGCCTATATCAATCATTAGAACTACTTGGAACCATATAAATTTGACATGCAAGCTCAAGAACATGGTCACCTATGCAGCACAAATTTGCAAATAATAAAGCACTAGAACAAAAACTAATTGGACTAATGGAGTAGTCACATACCAAGGAACAATCTCCCCAAGCAGTTTTGCGAGAGGTGCTTTGAGCAAGGAGATCGAAAATCACAGCAAAAGTGGCTGGAACTCGTGCTTGAGTTGGTTTTTTCGGGTTTGTGTGAGACAGAGGAAGAAGATGGGTGCTGGGATAAGTGGAGGAGGGCCACCGTGGGCCCACGAGGCAGGGGGCGCGCCCTATAGGGGGGGGGGCGCCCACCACCCTTGTGGCCAGGTGGTAGCTCCTCCCGCGGTAATTTTTGCACAGTAAATCCTCAAATATTTCCGAAAAAATCATATTAAATTGGCATGGCATTGTGAGGACTTTTATTTTTGGGATATTTTTATATTGCATAGATAAGTCAGGAAACATACAGAAAATACTATTTTTACTTTATTTAATATAAATAACAGAAAGTAAAAGTGGGGTACAGAAGGTTGTGCTTCTAGTTTCATCCATCTCATGCTCATCAAAAAGAATCCACTAACAAGGTTGATCAAGTCTTGTTAACAAACTCATTCCGATAATCATGAAACCGGAGAAATTTCGAATAACACTAAGTTACCTCAACGAAGATATGCACATCCCCAATAATAAGAATATCATATTTCTTCTTGACAGTACGAAGAGGAAATTCAAAACCTCCAAATATAATCGATGGAATTTTTCCAATAGAGTTGATACTATGAACTTGAGGTTGTTTCCTCAGAAAGTGTACCGTATGCTCATTACCATTAACATGAAAAGTGACATTGCCTTTGTTGCAATCAATAACAGCCCCTGCAGTATTAAGAAAAGGTCTTCCAAGAATAATAGACATACTATCATCCTCGGGAATATCAAGAATAACAAAGTCCATTAAAATAGTAACGTTTGCAACCACAATGGGCACATCCTCACAAATACCGACAGGTATAGCAGTTGATTTATCAGCCATTTGCAAAGATATTTCAGTAGGTGTCAACTTATTCAAGTCAAGTCTATGATATAAAGTGAGAGGCATAACACTAACACCGGCTCCAAGATCACATAAAGCAGTTTTAATATAATTCTTTTTAATGGAGCAAGGTATAGTAGGTACTCCAGGGTCTCCAAGTTTCTTTGGTATTCCACCCTTAAAAGTGTAATTAGCAAGCATGGTGGAAATTTCAGCTTCCAGTATCTTTCTTTTATTAGTAATGATATCCTTCATATATTTAGCATAAGGATTTGTTTTGAGCACATCAGTTAATCTCATACGCAAAAAGATAGGCCTAATCATTTCAGCAAAACGCTCAAAATCCTCATCATCCTTTTTCTTGGATGGTTTCGGAGGAAAAGGCATGGGTTTCTGAACCCAAGGTTCCCTTTCTTTACCATGTTTCCTAGCAACAAAGTCTCTTTTATCATAACGTTGATTCTTTGATTGTGGGTTATCAAGATCAACAGCAGGTTCAACTTCTACATCATTATCATTACTAGGTTGAGCATCATCATGAACATCATCATTAATATTTTTATTAGGTTCATGTTCATTACCAGATTGTGTTTCAGCATCAGACATAGATATATCATTTGGATTATCAGGTGGTTCAGCAATAGGTTCACTAGAAGTTTGCACAGTTCTATCATTTTTCTTTTTCTTCTTTTTAGAAGAACTAGGAACATCAGTATTATTTCTTTGAGAATCTTGCTCGATTCTCTTAGGGTGGCCTTCAGGATACAAAGGTTCCCGAGTCATTCTACCAGTTCTAGTAGCCACTCTAACAGCATAATCATTTTTCTTACTATTCATTTCATTAAGCACTTCTTTTTGAGCCTTAAGTACTTGTTCTACTTGAGTGGTAACCATAGAAGCATGTTTGCTAACAAGTTTAAGTTCACCTTTAATATCAACCATATAATCACCCAAGCGTCTAATCATATAAGCATTTTCTTTTAATTGTCTACCAAAATAAGCATTCAAGTCGTCTTGCTTATACATAAAGTTATCAAACTCATCCAAGCATTGACTAGCAATTTTAGTAGGAGGGACTTCAGCTTTATCATATCTATAGAGAGAATTTACCTTTACTACCTGTGTCGGGATATCGGGATCAGGAGGTTCTTCAGTAAATAAAGAATTAAGATCATATGTTTCTTCAACAGGCGGTATATTAAGACCATGTATTTCTTCAATAGGAGGTAAATTCTTAACGTCTTCAGCTTTAATACCTTTTTCTTTCATAGATTTCTTTGCCTCTTGCATATCTTCAGGACTGAGAAATAGAACACCTCTCTTCTTCGGAGTTGGTTTAGGAATAGACTCAGTAATTGGAGCAGGAGCTGGCTCAGGAGCTGGCTCAGGAGGTGCCCAATTATTTTCATTTGTCAACATATTATTCAATAGAATTTCAGCTTCATCCGGTGTTCTTTCCCTAAAAAGAGAACCAACACAACTATCGAGGTAATCTCTGGAAGCATCGGTTAGTCCATTATAAAAGATATCAAGTATTTCAGGTTTCTTAAGAGGATGATCAGGCAAAGCATTAAGTAACTTGAGAAGCCTCCCCCAAGCTTGTGGGAGACTTTCTTCTTTAATTTGCACGAAGTTGTATATTTCCCTCAAAGCAGCTTGTTTCTTATGAGCAGGGAAATATTTAGCAGAGAAGTAATAAATCATATCCTGGGGACTACGCACACAACCAGGATCAAGAGAATTAAACCATATCTTAGCATCACCCTTTAATGAGAACGGAAATATTTTGAGTATATAAAAGTAACGTGATCTCTCATCATTAGTGAACAGGGCAGCTATATCATTTAACTTAATAAGATGTGCCACAACAGTTTCAGATTCATAGCCATAAAACGGATCAGATTCAACCAAAGTAATTATATCAGGATCAACAGAGAATTCATAATCCTTATCAGGAACGCATATAGGTGAAGTAGCAAAAGCAGGGTCAGGTCTCATTTTATCTCTAAGTGATTCTTTGTTCCATTTAATTAATAACCTCTTAAGCTCATATCTATCTTTGCAAGCAAAAATAGCGGCAGAAGATTCCATATCAAAAAGATAGCCCTCAGGAATAACAGGCATATTTTCATCATCACTATCATCATCGTATTCAGATTCAATAATTTCTTTTTCTCTAGCCCTAGCAATTTGTTCATCAAGAAATTCACTAAGGGGCACAGTAGTATCAGGCATAGAAGCAGTTTCATCATAAGTATCATGCATAGCAGAAGTGGCATCATCAATAACATGTGACACATCAGAACGAATAGCAAAAGCAGATGTAGGTGTCGCAAACTTACTCATAACAAAAGGTGAATCAAGTGCAGAGCTAGATGGCAGTTCCTTACCTCCCCTCGTAGTTGAGGGATAGATCTTGGTTTTGGGATATCTCAAGTTATTCATAGTGTCCAGCAGATATAAATCCCAAGTGACCCAAAAAATAGAGCTATGCTCCCCGACAACGGCGCCAGAAATTAGTCTTGATAACCCACAAGTATAGGGGATCGCAACAGCTTTCGAGGGTAGAGTATTCAACCCAAATTTATTGATTCGACACAAGGGGAGCCAAAGAATATTCTCAAGTATTAGCAGCTGAGTTGTCAATTCAACCACACCTGGAAACTTAGTATCTGCAGCAAAGTGTTTAGTAGCAAAGTAATATGATAGTGGTGGTAGCGGCAACAAAAGTAAAGACAGCAAAAGTAATGTTTTTGGTATTTTGTAGTGATTGTAACACTAGCAACGGGAAAGTAAATAAGCGTAAACCAGTATATGGAAAACTCATAGGCACCGGATCAGTGATGGATAATTATGCCGGATGCGGTTCATCATGTAACAGTCATAACATAGGGTGACACAGAACTAGCTCCAATTCATCAATGTAATGTAGGCATGTATTCCGTATATAGTCATACGTGCTTATGGAAAAGAACTTGCATGACATCCTTTGTCCTACCCTCCCGTGGCAGCGGGGTCCTATTGGAAACTAAGGGATATTAAGGCCTCCTTTTAATAGAGAACCGGAACAAAGCATTAGCACATAGTGAATACATGAACTCCTCAAACTATGGTCATCACTGGGAGTGGTCCCGATTATTGTCACTTCGGGGTTGCCGGATCATAACACATAGTAGGTGACTATAGACTTGCAAGATAGGATCAAGAACTCACATATATTCATGAAAACATAATAGGTTCAGATCTGAAATCATGGCACTTGGGCCCTAGTGACAAGCATTAAGCATAGCAAAGTCATAGCAACATCAATCTCAGAACATAATGGATACTAGGGATCAAACCCTAACAAAACTAACTCGATTACATGATAAATCTCAACCAACCCATCACCGTCCAGCAAGCCTACGATGGAATTACTCATAGACGGCGGTGAGCATCATGAAATTGGTGATGGAGGATGGTTGATGATGACGACGGCGACGAATCCCCCTCTCTGGAGCCCCGAACGGACTCCAGATCAGCCCTCCCGAGAGGTTTTGGGGCTTGGCGGCGGCTCCGTATCGTAAAACGCGATGATTTCTTCTCTCTGATTTTTTTCTCATCGAAACTCAATATATGGAGGTGGAGTTGGAGTCGGAGACGTAACAGGGAGCCCACGAGGTAGGGGGCGCGCCCTAGGGGGGCGCCACCCACCCTCGTGAGAAGGGTGTGGGCCCCCTGGTCTTCATCTTTGGCGAGGATTTTTTATTATTTTTTCTAAGATGTTCCGTGGAGTTTCAGGTCATTCCGAGAATATTTGTTTTCTACACATAAAACAACACCATGGTAATTCTGCTAAAAACAGCGTCAGTCCGGGTTAGTTCCATTCAAATCATACAAGTTAGAGTCCAAAACAAGGGGAAAAGTGTTTGGAAAAGTAGATACGACGGAGACGTATCAACCGATGGCCACCAGTGCTCGGGGTGCGCGACCTTCTAGGCTTTAGCGACAACGGCCAGCTCGGGATCAACTTTGAGCTCTCACCAGTCGTAGGCGGGTTTCAGAAGCGATGGGTGTTTGTGGATGTTGGTGTGCTCTGCCCCTTGCTCTTGCTCCCATGGGCACCGACCACTCCTAGCTCTGGCTGGGGGCATGCGAGGCTTGTCGACCAGCGGCATGATGTCTACTACACAACCTTCTTCTTTTAGACGTTGTTGGGCCTCCAAGTGCAGAGGTTTGTAGGACAATATTAAATTTCCTCAAGTGGATGACCTAAGGTTTATCAATCCGTGGGAGGCGTAGGATGAAGATGGTCTCTCTCAAACAACCCTGCAACCAAATAGCAAAGAGTCTCTTGTGTCCCCAACACACCCAATACAATGGTAAATTGTATAGGTGCACTAGTTCGGCGAAAAGATGGTGATACAAGTGCAATATGGATGGTAGATATAGGTTTTTGTAATCTGAAAATATAAAAACAGCAAGGTAACTAATGATAAAAGTGAGCACAAATGGTATCACAATGCGTTGAAACAAGGCCTAGGGTTCATACTTTCACTAGTGCAAGTTCTCTCAGCAATAATAACATAATTGGATCACATAACTATCCCTTAACATGCAACAAAGAGTCACTCCAAAGTCACTAATAGCGGAGAACAAACGAAGAGATTATGGTAGGGTACGAAACCACCTCAAAGTTATTCTTTCTGATCGATCTATTCAGGAGTCCGTAGTAAAATAACACGAAGCTATTCTTTCCGTTCGATCTATCCTAGAGTTCATACTAGAATAACACCTTAAGACACAAATCAATCAAAACCCTAATGTCACCTAGATACTCCAATGTCACCTCAAGTATCCGTGGGTATGATTATACGATATGCATCACACAATCTCAGATTCATCTATTCAACCAACACAAAGTACTTCAAAGAGTGCCCCAAAGTTTCTACCGGAGAGTCAAGACGAAAACGTGTGCCAACCCCTATGCATAAGTTCACAAGGTCACTGAACTCGCTAGTTGATCACCAAAACATACATCAAGTGGATAACTTGAATATCCCACTGTCACCATAGATAAGCACATGCAAGACATACATCAAGTGTTCTCAAATCCTTAAAGACTCAATCCGATAAGATAACTTCAAAGGGAAAACTCAATTCATCACAAGGATATAGAGGGGGATAAACATCATAAGGTCCAACTATAATAGCAAAGCTCGCGGTACATCAAGATCGTGCCATATAAAGAACACAAGAGAGAGAGAGATCAAACACATAGCTACTGGTACATACCCTCAGCCCCGAGGGTGAAATACTCCCTCCTCATCATGGAGAGCGTCGGGATGATGAAGATGGCCACCGGTGATGGATCCCCCCTCCGGCAGGGTGCTGAAACAGGGTCCCGATTGGTTTTTGGTGGCTACGGAGGCTTGTGGCAGCGGAACTCTCGATCTAGGTTTCTTTTTGGTGGTTTCTATGTTTATAGGAATTTTGGCGTCAGTCTCACATCAGGGGGGTCTCCGAGTCGTCCACTAGATAGGGGGCGAGCCCAGGGGGTAGGGCACACCCTCCACCCTCATGGATGGCTCGGGACTCTTATGGCCCAACTCTTTTACTTTGGGGGCTTTTTTGGTCCATAAAAAATCCATAAAAATTGGCATGTCAATTCAACTCCGTTTGGTATTCCTTTTCTGTAAAACTCAAAAACAAGGAAAAAACAGAAACTGGCATTGGGCTCTAGGTTAATAGGTTAGTCCAAAAAATCATATAAAATAGCATATAAATGCATATAAAACATCCAAGATGGATAATATAATAGCATGGAACAATAAAAAATTATAGATACGTTGGAGACGTATCAAGCATCCCCAATCTTAATTCCTGCTCGTCCTCGAGTAGGTAAATGATAAAAACAGAATTTTTGATGTGGAATGCTACCTAACATATTTATCAATGTAATTTTCTTTATTGTGGCATGAATGTTCAGATTCGAAAGATTCAAGACAAAAGTTTAATATTAACATAAAAATAATAATACTTCAAGCATACTAACAAAGTAATCATGTCTTCTCAAAATAACATGGCCAAAGAAAGTTCATCCCTACAAAATCATATAGTTTGGCTATGCTCCATCTTCGTCACACAAAATACTCAGATCATGCACAACCCCGATGACAAACCAAGCAATTGTTTCATACTTTAGTATTCTCAAACTTTTTCAACTTTCATGCAATACATGAGCGTGAGCCATAGACATAGCACTATAGGTGGGATAGAGTGGTGGTTGTGGAGAAGACAAAAAGGATAAGATGGTCTCACATCAACTAGGCGTATTAATGGGCTATGGAGATGCCCATCAATATATATCAATGTGAGTGAGTAGGGACTGCCATGCAACGGATGCACTAGAGCTATAAATTTATGAAAGCTCAACAAAAGAAACTAAGTGGGTGTGCATCCAACTTGCTTGCTCACGAAGACCTAGGGCATTTGAGGAAGCCCATCGTTGGAATATACAAGCCAAGTTCTATATGAAAAATTCCCACTAGTATATGAAATTGACAAAATAAGAGACTCTCTATCATGAAGATCATGGTGCTACTTTGAAGCACAAGTGTGGTAAAAGGATAGTAGCATTGCCCCTTCTCTCTTTTTCTCTCATTTTTGTTTTTTTTTGTTTTTTGGGCCTTCTCTTTTTTTGGCCTTTCTCTTTTTTTCCTCATATGGGACAATGCTCTAATAATGATGATCATCACACTTCTATTTATTTACAACTCAAGGATTACAACTCGATAGTTAGAACAAAATATGACTCTATATGCGTGCCTCCAGCGGTGTACCGGGATGTGTAATGAATCAAGAGTGACATGTATGAAAAAATTATGAATGGTGGCTTTGCCACAAAACAATGTCAACTACATGATCATGCAAGGAAATATGACAATGATGGAGTGTGTCATAATAAACGAGACGATGGAAGGTTGCATGGCAATATATCTCGGAATGGCTATGGAAATGCCATAATAGGTAGGTATGGTGGCTGTTTTGAGGAAGGTAAATGGTGGGTTTATGGTAACGACGAAAGTTGCGTGGTACAAGAGAGGCTAGCAATGGTGGAAGGGTGAGAGTGCGTATAATCCATGGACTCAACATTAGTCATAAAGAACTCACATACTTATTGCAAAAATCTACAAATCATCAAAAATCAAGCACCACGTGCATTCTCCTAGGGGGATAGATTGGTAGGAAAAGACCATCGCTCGTCCCCGGCCGCCACTCATAAGGAAGACAATCAAAGAAATACCTCATGCTTCAAATTTGTTACACAACGGTTACCATACGTGTAAGCTACGGGACTTGCAAACCCAAACACAAGTATTTCTCAAATTCACAACTACTCAGCTAGCATGACTCTAATATCACCATCCTCATGTCTCAAAACAAGCATCAAGCATCAAACTTCTCATGGTATTCAATGCACTTTATATGAAAGTTTCTATTATACCTATCTTGGATACCCATCATATTAGGACTAAATTCATAACCAAAGCAAATTACCATGCTGTTCTAATGACTCTCAAAATAATATAAGTGAAGCATGAGAGTTCATCTATTTCTTCAAAATAAAACTACTATCGTGCTCTAAAAGATATACGTGAAGCACTAGAGCAAACGACAAGCTACTCCGAAAGATATAAGTGAAGATCAATGAGTAGTCAAATAATTATGCAACTATGTGAAGACTCTGTAATATTTAAGAATTTAAGATCTTGGTATATTATTCAAACAGCAAGAAATACAAAATAAAATAAAATGACGCTCCAAGCAAAACACATATCATGTGGTGAATAAAAATATAGCTCCAAGTAAAGTTACCGATGAACGAAGACGAAAGAGGGGATGCCATCTGGGGCATCCCCAAGCTTAGGGTCTTGGTTGTCCTTGAATATTACCTTGGAGTGACTTGGGCATCCCCAAGCTTAGGCTCTTGCCACTCCTTATTCCGTAGTACATCGAATCTTTACCCAAAACTCGAAAACTTCACAACACAAATCTTAACAGAAAACTCATAAGCTCCGTTAGTATAAGAAAATAAATCACCACTTAGGTATTGTTGTGAACTCATTCTAAATTCATATTGGTGTAATATCTACTGCATTCCAACTTCTCTATGGTTCATACCCTCCGATACTACTCATAGATTCATCAAAATAAACAAACAACACAAATAAAAACAGAATCTATCACAAACAGAACAGTCTGTAGTAATCTGGAGATTCCGAATACTTCTGTAACTCCAAAAATTCCTACAAATTAGGAAGACTGGGATAAAACGTATATTGATCTACTGCAGTTGGAACTGGTATTTTATCACTCTCTGGTAAAAAATGATAATTATCTTCGTGAGCGCATACTTTCTGTTTTTATCAGCAAGATCAAACAACAATCACCCAAGAAGATCCTAAAGGCTTTACTTGGAACAAACACTAGCTAAAACATAAAAATACAATCATAAGAGAAGGTAGATGAATTATTTATTACTAAACAGGAACAAAAAGCAAAGAACAAAAATAAAATCGGGTTGCCTCCCAACAAGTGCTATCGTTTAACGCCCCTAGGTAGGCATGATGATTTCAATGATGCTCACATAAAAGGTAAGAATTGAAACATAAAGAGAGCATCATGAAGCATATGACTAACATATTTAAGCCTAACCCACTTCCTATGCATAGGGATTTTGTGAGTAAACAACTTGTGGGAACAAGAACCAACTTGCATAGGAAGGTAAAACAAGCATAACTTCAAGATTTTAAGCACATCGAGAGGAAACTTGATATTATTGCAATTCCTATGGGCATATATTCCTCCCTCATAATAATTTTTAGTAGCATCATGAACGAATTCAACAATATAACTATCACACAAAGCATTCTTTTCATGATCTATAAGCATAACTAGCATTATGAATGAATTCAACAAAATAATATAAGTGAAGCATGAGAGATCAATGATTTCTATGAAATAAAACCACCACCGTGCTCTAAAAAGGTATAAGTGAAGCACTAGAGCAAAATTATCTAGCTCAAAAGATATAAGTGATGCACATAGAGTATTCTAATAAATTCCGATTCATGTGTGTCTCTCATAGAAGGTGTGTACAGCAAGTATGATTGTGGTAAACTAAAAAGCAAAGACTCAAATCATACAAGACGCTCCAAGCAAAACACATATCATGTGGTGAATAAAAATATAGCCTCAAGTAAAGTTACCGATAGATGAATACGAAAGAGGGGATGCCTTCCGGGGCATCCCCAAGCTTAGGCTTTTGGTTGTTCTTGAATTTTACCTTGGGGTGTCTTGGGAATCCCCAAGCTTAGGCTCTTGCCGCTCCTTGTTCCGAAATCCATCAAATCTTTACCCAAAAACTTGAAAACTTCACAACACAAAACTCAACAGAAAATCTCATGAGCTCCGTTAGTATAAGAAAACAAATCACCACCTTAAGGTACTGTAATAAACTCATTATTTATTTATATTGGTGTTAAACCTACTGTATTCCAACTTTTCTATGGTTCATACCCCCCGATACCAGCCATAGATTCATCAAAATAAGAAAACAACACACGAAAAACAGAATCTGTCAAAAACAGAACATTCTGTAGTAATCTGTAGGTTTTGGATACTTCTATAACTCTAAAAATCCTTAGAAATTAGGACATCCCAAATAATTTATATATTGATCTACTGCAGTTGGAATCAGTATTTTATCGCTCTGTGGTTAAAAATGAAAATTATTCTCGTGAGCGCATACTTTCTGTTTTTTTCAGCAAGATCAAATAACAATAATCCAAGAAGATCCTAAAGGCTTTACTTGGAACAAACACTAATTAAAACATAAAAGACACAATCATAACATAGCATAGATGATTTATTCATTACTAAACAGGAAAAAAAAACTAAAATTGGGTTGCCTCCCAACAAGCGCTATCGTTTAACGCCCCTAGCTAGGCATTGCTAATTTCAATGATGCTCACATGAAAGACAAGAATTAAAGCACAAAGAGAGCAGCATGAAACACGTGACAAACACATCTAAGTCTAACATACTTCCTATGCATAGGCATCTTATAGGCAAACAAATTATCATAGCAAGCAGAAACTAGCATATGCAAGGAAGTGGAAAGAAACAATAGCAATCTCAACATAACGAGAGGTAATTTAGTAACATGAAAATTTCTACATTCATATTTTCCTCTCTCATAATAATTATATGTGGGATCATAATAAAATTCAACAAAATAGCTATCACATAAAATATGTTCAACACGATCCACATGCATGCAAAGTTGGCACTCTTCCAAAATAGTGGGATTAACATTAACTAAAGTCACGACCTCTCCAAACCCACTTATATCAAAAATTTCATAAGATTGAACATTCTCCAAATATGTGTGATCTAAAGTTGACACTCTTCCAAACCCACTTTTAATAATATTGCAAGCACTATTATCAATCTCATATTCATCATGGGGCTTAAATAAATTTTCAAGATCATAAGAAGAATCACCCCAATCATGATCATTGCAACAAGTAGTGGACATAGCAAAACTAGCATCCCCAAGCTTAGGGTTTTGCATATTATTAGCACAATTGACATTCATAGAATTTATAATAACATTATTGCAATCATGCTTTTTATTCAAAGATCTATCGTGAATAACTTCATAAAGTAATTCATCACGCTTTTCAGATTCATGAATTTCAAGCAAAACCTCATAAAGATAATCTAGTGCACTCAACTCACTAGCAATAGATTCATCATAATTGGATCTCTTAAAGAGATTAGCAAGTGGATGAGGATCCATAAACTTTTAGCAAGCAAATATGCAAGGAAAAAGAAGGTACATGGTAACATGAGCAAACAGAAGGACGAACGGAAGAAGGGCGAATAAAATGGCAAAGGTGAAGTGGTGTAGAGGAAAATGAGAGGCAAATGGCAAATAATGTAATGCGAGGGATAAAAGTTTGTGATGGGTACTTGGTATGTCTTGACTTGGCATAGATCTCCCTGGCAACGACGCCAAAAATCCTTCTTGCTACCTCTTGAGCATGCGTTGGTTTTCCCTTGAAGAGGAAAGGGTGATGCAGCAAAGTAGCGTAAGTATTTCCCTTAGTTTCTGAGAACCAAGGTATCAATCTAGTAGGAGACTACACGCAAGTCACCTAGTACCTACACAAACAAACAAGAACCTCACAACCAACGCAATAAAGGGGTTGTCAATCCCTTCACGGTCACTTAGGAAAGTGAGATCTGATAGAGATAATAAGATAAATATTTTTGGTATTTTTGTCGTATAGATTGAAAAGTAAAGTTTGCAAAATAAATAGTAAACTAGAATTGTAGATCGGAAACTTATATGATGTAAAGTAGACCCAGGGACCATAGGTTTCACTAGTGGCTTCTCTCAAGATAGCATATATTTCGGTGGGTGAACAAATTACTCCCGAGCAATTGATAGAAAAGCACATAGTTATGATGATATCTAGGCATGATCATGAACATAGGCATCACGTCCGTGTCAAGTAGACCGAAACGATTCTGCATCTACTACTATTACTCCACTCATCGACCGCTATCCAGCATGCATCTAGAGTATTAAGTTCAAAAGAATAGAGTAACACATTAGGCAAGATGACATGATGTAGAGGGATAAACTCAAGCAATATGATATAAACCCCATATTTTTATCCTCGATGGCAACAATACAATACATGCCTTGCTGCCCCTACTGTCACTGGGAAAGGACACCACAAGATTGAACCCAAAGCTAAGCACTTCTCCCATTGCAAGAAAGATCAATCTAGTAGGCCAAACCGAACTGATAATTCGAAGAGACTTGCAAAGATATCAAATCATGCATATAAGAATCCAGAGAAGAATCAAATATTGTTCATAGATAATCTTAATCATAAACCCACAATTCATCGGATCTCGGCAAACACACCGCAAAAAGAATTACATAGAATAGATCTCCAAGAACATCGAGGAGAACTTTGTATTGAGATCCAAAGAGAGAGAAGAAGCCATCTAGCTAATAACTATGGACCCGAAGGTCTGTGGTTAACTACTCACACATCATCGGAGAGGCTATGGTGTTGATGTAGAAGCCCTCCGTGATCGAATCCCCCTTTGGCAGATCGCCAGAAAAGGTCCCCAGATGGGATCTCACGGGTACAGAAGGTTGCGGCGGTGGAAAAGTGGTTCCGTGGCTCCCCTGGATGTTTTCAAGGTATAAGAGTATATATAGGCGAAAGAAGTAGGTTGGTGGAGCTGCGAGGGGCCCATGAGGGTGTGGGGCGCGCCTGCCCCCTGGGCGCATCGCCCTACCTCGTGGCCGCCTCGCTGCTTCCTTGACATCCACTCCAACTCTCCTGGATTGCGTTTGTTCCAAAAAAATCCCCGCGAAGGTTTCATTCCATTTGGATTCCGTTTGATATTCCTTTTCTGCGAAACACTGAAATAGGCAAAAAAATAGCAATTTGCACTGGGCTTTCAGTTAATAGGTTAGTCCCAAAAATAATATAAAAGTGCATAATAAAGCCCATAAACATCCAAACTAGATAATATAATAGCATGGAACAATCAAAAATTATAGATACGTTGGAGACGTATCAAGCATACCCAAGCTTAATTCCTGCTCGTCCTCAAGTAGGTAAATGATAAAAACAGAATTTTTGATGTGGAATGCTACCTAACATAATTTTCAATGTATTTCTATTTATTGCAGCATGAATGTTTAGATCCGAAAGATTATAGACAAAATTTTAATATTGACATAAAAATAACAATACTTCAAGCAATGCTAACCAAGCAATCATGTATTATCAAAATAACATAGCCAAAGAAAGCTTATCCCTACAAAATCATATAGCTTAGCCATGCTTCATTTTCGTCACACAAAATGCTCCCATCATGCACAACCCCAATGACAAGCCAAGCAATTGTTTCATACTTTTGTCTTTTCAAACTTTTCAACTTTCAGGCAATATATGAGCGCGAGCCATGGATATAGCACTATGAGTGGAATAGAATATGATGATGGAGATTGTGTGAGAAGACAAAAGGGAGAAAGTCTCACATTGACGTGGCTAATTAACGGGCTATGGAGATGCCCATCAATTGATGTCAATGCAAGGAGTAGGGATTGCCATGCAACGGGTGCACTAGAGCTATAAATATATGAAAGCTCAACAAAAGAAACTAAGTGGGTGTGCATCCAACTTGCTTGCTCATGAAGACCTAGGGAATTTTGAGGAAGCCCATTGTTGGAATATACAAGACAAGTTCTATAATGAAAAATTCCCACTAGTATAGGAAAGTGACAACATAAGAGACTCTCTATCATGAAGATCATGGTGCTACTTTGAAGCACATGTGTGGAAAAAGGATAGTAACATTGCCCCTTCTCTCTTTTTCTCTCATTTTTTGGGCCTCTCTTTTTTATGGCCTTTCTCTTATTTTTCAAAGAACTTTCCTCACATGGGACAATGCTCTAATAATGAAAATCACCACACTTTTATTTACTTAAAACTCGATACTTAGAACAAAATATGACTCTATGTGAATGCCTCCGGCGGTGTACTGGGATATGTAATGAATCAAGAGTGACATGTATGAAAGAATTATGAAGGTGGCTTTGCCACAAATACGATGTCAACTACATGATCATGCAAGGCAATATGACAATGATGGAGCGTTTCATAATAAAAGGAATGGTGGAAAGTTGCATGGCAATATATCTCGGAATGGCTATGGAAATGCCATAATAGGTAGGTATGGTGGCTATTTTGAGGAAGATATTAGGAGGTTTATGTGTGATAGAGCGTATCATATCACGGGGGTTTGGATGCACCGGCGAAGTTTGCACCAACTCTAGAGGTGAGAAAGGGTAATGCACGGCACCGAAGAGGCTAGCAATGATGGAAGGGTGAGAGTGCGTATAATCCATGGACTCAACATTAGTCATAAATAACTCACATACTTATTGCAAAAATCTACAAGTCATCAAAACCAAGCACTATGCGCATGCTCCTATAGGGATAGATTGGTAGGAAAAGATCATCGCTCATCCCTGCTACCTCTTGAGCACTGCGTTGGTTTTCCCTTGAAGTGGAAAGGGTGATGCAGTAAAGCAGCATAAGTATTTCCCTCAGTTTTTGAGAACCAAGATATCAATCCAGTAGGAGATCACGCGCGAGTCACCTCGTACCTACACAAACAAATAAGAACCTCGCAACCAACGCGATAAAGGGGTTGTCAATCCCTTCACAGCCACTTGCAATAGTGAGATCTGATAGAGATAATAATAATAATATAAATATTTTTGGTATTTTTATGATATAGATTGAAAGTAAAGATTGCAAAATAAAATAGATTGGAAACTTATATGATGGAGAATAGACACGGGGGCCATAGGTTTCACTAGCGGCTTCTCTCAAGATAGCATAAGTATTACGGTGGGTGAACAAATTACTGTCGAGCAATTGATAGAGAAGCGAATAATTATGAGAATATCTAGGCATGATCATGTATATAGGCATCACGTCCGTGACAAGTAGACCGACTCCTGCCTGCATCTACTACTATTACTCCACACATCGACCGCTATCCAGCATGCATCTAGAGTATTAAGTTCATAAGAACAGAGTAACGCCTTAAGCAAGATGACATGATGTAGAGGGATAAACTCATGCAATATGATGTAAACCCCATATTTTATCCTCGATGGCAACAATACAATACATGTTGTTTCCCTTTTTGTCACCGGGATCGAGCACCGCAAGATTGAACCCAAAGCTAAGCACTTCTCCCATTGCAAGAAAGATCAATCTAGTAGGCCAAACCAAACTGATAATTCGAAGAGACTTGCAAAGATAAACCAATCATACATAAATGAATTCAGAGAAGATTCAAATATTGTTCATAGATAAACTTGATCATAAACCCACAATTCATCGGATCTCGACAAACACACCGCAAAAGAAGATTACATCGAGTAGATCTCCAAGAGAATCGAGGAGAACTTTGTATTGAGATCCAAATAGAGAGAAGAAGCCATCTAGCTACTAGCTATGGACCCGAAGGTCTGAAGTAAACTACTCACACATCATCGGAGGGGCCATGGAGTTGATGTAGAGGCCCTCCGTGATCAATGCCCCCTCCGGCGGAGCTCCGGAAAAGGCCCCAAGATGGGATCTCTTGGGTACAGAAGGTTGCGGCGGTAGAAATAGGGTTTCGTGGTGCTCCTGGATGTTTGCGGGGTATATGGATATATATAGGAGGAAGAAGTAGGTCGGTGGAGCAATGAGGGGCCCACCAGGGTGGAGGGCGCGCCCAGGGGGGTGGGCACGCCCCCTGGCTCCTGGCCTCCTTGATTGTTTCTTGACGTCCACTCCAAGTCTCCTGGATCACGTTTGTTCCAAAAATAACGCCCCGAAGGTTTCATTCCGTTTGGACTCCGTTTGATATTCCTTTTCGGCGAAACACTAAAATAGGCAAAAAAACAACAATTTGGGCTGGGCCTCCGGTTAATAGGTTAGTCCAAAAAATAGTATAAAAGTGTAAAATAAAGCCCATTAACATCCAAAACAGATAATATAATAGCATGGAACAATCAAAAATTATAGATAAGTTGGAGACGTATTAGTCCCCGACCGCCACTCATAAGGAAAGCAATCAAAGAACACCCCATGCTTCAAATTTGTCACACGACGTTTACCATACGTGCATGCTATGAGACTTGCCAACTTTAACACAAATATTTCTCAATTCCATAATTACTCAACTGGCACAACTCTAATATTACCACCTTTATATCTCAAAACAACTATCAGGGATCAAACTTCTCATAACATTTAATGCACTCTATATGAAAGTTTTTATTATACCCATCTTGGATGCCTATCATATTAGGACTAATTTCATAACCAAAGAAAATTACCATGTTGTTCTAAAAGACTCTCAAAATAATATAACTGAAGCATGAGAGATCAATAATTTCTATAAAATAAAACCACCACCGTGCTCTAAAAAGGTATAAGTGAAGCACCAGAGCAAAATTATCTAGCTCGAAAGATATAAGTGAAGCACATAGAGTATTCTAATAAATCATGATTCATGTGTGTCTCTCCCAAAAGGTGTGCACAGCAAGGATGATTGTGGTAAAATAAAAAGCAAAGACTCAAATCATACAAGACGCTCCAAGCAAAACACATATCATGTGGTGAATAAAAATATAGCATCAAGTAAAGTTACCGATAGATGAAGACGAAAGAGGGGATGCCTTCCGGGGCATCCCCAAGCTTAGGATTTTGGTTTTCCTTGAATTTTACCTTGGGGTGCCTTGGGCATACCCAAGCGTAGGCTCTTGCCACTCCTTGTTCCAAAATCCATCAAATCTTTACCCAAAAACTTGAAAACTTCACAACACAAAACTCAACAGAAAATCTCGTGAGCTCCGTTAGTATAAGAAAACAAATCACCACCTTAAGGTAGTGTAATAAACTCATTCTTTATTTATATTGGTGTTAAAACTACTATATATCAACTTCTCTATGGTTCATACCCCCCGATACCAGCCATAGATTCATCAAAATAAGAAAACAACACACGAAAAACAGAATCTGTCAAAAACAGAACAATCTGTAGTAATCCGTAGGTTTCGAATACTTCGCTAACTCCAAAGATCCTGTGAAATTAGGACATCCTAAATAATTTGTATATTGATCTAATGCAGTTGGAATCAGTATTTTATCGCTCTCTGGTTAAAAATGAAAATTATTCTCGTGAGCGCATACTCTGTTTTTTTCAGCAAGATCAAATAACAATCATCCAAGAAGATCCTAAAGGCTTTACTTGGCACAAACACTAATTAAAATATCAAAAACACAATCATAACATAGTATAGATGATTTATTTATTAATAATCAGGAACAAAAAGCAAGTAACAAAAAAAATTGGGTTGCCTCCCAACAAGCGCCATCGTTTAATGCCCCTAGCTAGGCATTGATAATTTCAATGATGCTCACATGAAAGACAAGAATTAAAGCAAAAAGAGAGCATCATGAAACACGTGACAAACACATCTAATTCTAGAATACATCCTATTCATAGGCATCTTATAGGCAAACAAATTATCATAGCAAGCAAAAACTAGCATATGCAAGGAAGCGGAAAGAAACAATAGCAATCTCAACATAACGAGAGGTAATTTAGTAACATGAAAATTTCTACAATCGTATTTTCCTCTCCCATAATAATTACATGTGGGAACATAAGCAAATTCAACAAAATAGCTATCACATAAAATATTTTCAACATGATCCACATGCATGCAAAGTTGACACTCTTCCAAAATAGTGGGATTAACATTAACTAAAGTCATGACCTCTCCAAACCCACTTTTATAAAAAAATCATAAGATTGAACATTCTCAAAATATGTGGGAAAGTTGACACTCTTCCAAACCCACTTTCAATAATATTTCAAACACTATTATCAATCTCATATTCATCATGGGGCTTAAATAAATTTTCAAGATCATAAGAAGAATCACCCCAATCATGATCATTGCAACAAGTAGTGGACATAGCAAAACTAGCATCCCCAAGCTTAGGCTTTTGCATATTATTAACACAGTTGACATTCATAGAATTTATAATAACATCATTTCAATCATGCTTTTTATTCAAAGATCTATCGTGAATCACTTCATAAAGTAATTCATCACGCTTTTTAGATTCATGAATTTCAAGCAAAACCTCATAAAGATAATCTAGTGCACTCAACTCACTAGCAATATATTCATCATAATTGGATCTCTTAAAGAGATTAGCAATTGGATGAGGATCCATAAACTTTTAGCAAGCAAAGATGCAAGCAAAAAGAAGGTACATGGTAACACGAGCAAACAGAAGGACGAACGGAAGAAGGGCGAATAAAACGGCAAAGGTGAAGTGGGGGAGAGGAAAACGAGAGGCAAATGGCAAATAATGTAATGCGAGGGATTAGAGTTTGTGATGGGTACTTGGTATGTCTTGACTTGCCATAGATCTCCCCGGCAACGGCGCCAGAAATCCTTCTTGCTACCTCTTGAGCATGTGTTGGTTTTCCCTTGAAGAGGAAAGGGTGATGCAGCAAAGTAGCGTAAGTATTTCCCTCAGTTTTTGAGAAGCAAGGTATCAATCCAGTAGGATACTACATGCAAGTCACCTAGTACCTGCACAAACAAACAAGAACCTCACAACCAATGCGATAAAGGGGTTGTCAATCCCTTCACGGCCACTTAGGGAAGTGAGATCTGATAGAGATAATAAGATAAATATTTTTGGTATATTTGTTGTATAGATTGAAAAGTAAAGATTGCAAAATAAATAGTAAACTAGAATTGTAGATCGGAAACTTATATGATGTAAAGTAGACCCGGGGGCCATAGGTTTCACTAGTGGCTTCTCTCAAGATAGCATATATTACGGTGGGTGAACAAATTACTGCCGAGCAATTGATAGAAAAGCGCATAGTTATGATGATATCTAGGCATGATCATGAACATAGGCATCACGTCCGTGTCAAGTAGACCGAAACGATTCTGCATCTACGACTATTACTCCACACATCGACCGCTATCCAGCATGCATCTAGAATATTAATTTCAAAAGAACAGAGTAACACATTAGGCAAGATGATATGTTGTAGAGGGATAAACTCAAGCAATATGATATAAAACCCATCTTTTTATCCTCGATGGCAACAATACAATATGTGCCTTGCTACCCCTGTTGTCACTGAAGGACACCGCAAGATTGAACCCAAAGCTAAGCACTTCTCCCATTGCAAGAAAGATCAATCTAGTGGGCCAAACCAAACTGATAATTCGAAGAGACTTGCAAAGATATCAAATCATGCATATAAGAATTCAGAGAAGAATCAAATATTGTTCATAGATAATCTTAATCATAAACCCACAATTCATCGGATCTCGGCAAACACACTGCAAAAAGAATTACATCGAATAGATCTCCAAGAACATCGAGGAGACATTTGTATTGAGATCCAAAGAGAGAGAAGATGCCATCTAGCTAATAACTTTGGCCCGAAGGTCTGTGGTAAACTACCCACACATCATCGGAGAGGCTATGGTGTTGATGTAGAAACCCTCCGTGCTCGAATCCCCCTCCGGCAGATCACCGGAAAAGGTCCCCAGATGGGATCTCACGGGTACAGAAGGTTGCGGCGGTGGAAAAGTGGTTTCGTGGCTTCCCTGGATGTCTTCAGGATATAAGAGTATATATAGGCGAAAGAAGTAGGTCGGTGGACCTACGAGGGGCGCACGAGGGTGGGGGCGCGCCTGGCCCCCATGGGCGCGCCGCCCTACCTCGTGGCCGGCTCGCTGCTTCCTTGACGTCCACTCCAAGTCTCCTGGATTGCGTTTGTTCTAAAAAAATCCTCGTGAAGGTTTCATTCCGTTTGGATTCCGTTTGATATTCCCTAAAATAGGCAAAAAATCAGCAATTTGCACTGGGCTTTCGGTTAATAGGTTAGTCCAAAAAATAATATAAAAGTGCATAATAAAGTCCATAAACATCCAAAACAGATAATATAATAGCATGGAACAATCAAAAATTACAGATACATTGGAGACTTATCAGTGAACTACTCCCCCCTCATCATGGAGAGCGCCGGGATGATGAAGATGGCCACCAGTGATGGATCCCCCCTCCGGCAGGGTGCCAGAACAGGGCCCCGATTGGTTTTTGGTGGCTACAGAGGCTTGCGGCGGCGGAACTCCCGATCTATGTTTCTTTTCGAGGGTTTCTTTATTTACAGGAATTTTTGGCGTCGGTCTCATGTCAGGGGGGTCTCCGAGTCGTCCACGAGATAGGGGGGCGAGCCCAGGGGGTAGGGCACGCCCTCCACCCTCGTGGATGGCTCGGGACTCTTCTGGCCCAACTCTTTTACTTTGGGGGCTTCTTTTGGTCCATAAAAAATCCACAAAAATTGGCAGGTCAATTGGACTTCGGTTGGTATTCCTTTTCTGTAAAACTCAAAAACAAGGAAAAAACAGAAACTGGCACTGGGCTCTAGGTTAATAGGTTAGTCCCAAAAATCATATAAAATAGTATATAAATGCATATAAAACATCCAAGATGGATAATATAATAGCATGGAACAATAAAAAATTATAGATACGTTGGAGACGTATCACGGCTCGCCCATGTCTGGCGCTGGCTGGCCAAGCTGAAGGATCTCGGGGTGACAGCGTCCAAGGTGGTGAAGGAGTTCGTCCGGTGCCGCATTGCTCCGCTCCAGCGTCACTCTCAGCCGATGTGGACCTTCTCCGGCTGCAGAGACCCGATGAGGATTCATGTGCCAACACTTCCCTCCGAAGCGCTAGATAGTGTACGGGCTCCTGACGGGTGACCCAGCACCAGCCAACTTGCCGGAGGAGGGTTGCCTCTTGTACTGCTGCTCGAACAAGGTGGAGTTCGCGAGGTAGATGCCCCTTTTCGATGAAAGGGGCCTGCCCCTGGCCGGCCTTGAAGGGTCACGCGAGAACCCCATTCTTGTGGTTCCTCTGCCTGCCGCCACCGCGGCGCGCGCCCCGGATGTGGATGCAGAGGGGCGAGCGCCGCAGGATGCCAACGAGGTGGCTGCTGAAGGAGCGACGTTGGACAAGTCTCCTGAGGTGACCGCTCCCGAGGCTCGGGTGAACCGCCCTGGCGGGACAGTTGGAAGGCTGGCACGGTCCGAGGCTCCTGAGGCGGAAGCCTCTGGGGCTCGGGCTCGCAGTCCTGAGGCAGGGGTTGAGGAACCACCGTGGCCTGATGCTCCCGAGGTCACTACCCCTGAGGCCCCAACAAACGCCTTGGGTGCAAACGGTCGCGCTCTGGGCTTCGGTCAGCTCCACCTGAACTTCGAGCACTCCACAAGAGGAAGGGATCCCCAAGCTGCAGTAGCAACGCCTATCGGCCGCTGAAGCAAAGGAAGTACATAGCCGTAGACGAGTAAGTACCTCCTCTTTGCGATTCATTGAGTGTTATATCCTTTTCTGACCATGGCCCCTCAGGATCCCTTCGGTTGGAGTGGCGAGATCTCCTGAGGCACGGCCTCCGCCAGTCATTGGCTTGGATCCTGAGCTCTCCTCGCCGGACTGCTGCTCGCGGCTCGGGGCCCATTCCTGAGGAGGATGCGCCGACTGGGGGTCTTGATCCTATGTTCTTGTCGACCCTCCTTCATGGTCCTATCTGGGGTGTTGAAGGCGTGCCGAGGGCTCCTCCATTGGTCATCACCCGCAGCTGGGCGACCTCAGCCCTGGCTTCGTCTTCAAGCTGCGAGGCCTCGCCCTGCAGCGCCTCAGCCGAGGCCCAAAAGGCGGCGGGGAAGGCATCGGCCTCCAGCCCCCTGCTAGGAGCAGGCAAGCCACCTCAAGCTTCCTTGACGATTCCCGGCGCGGAGGACGGACCTGGCCGCACATTTGAGCTTGCGCGTGGGGGCGACGTTGTCCGCCATGATCTCTTCCGGGAGGCGATGGGTGCGCTAAGCCGGCTCGGGGAAGAGCTTGTCGATGTTGACGCCCGCCTTGGGACAGAGGGCCTTCAGCTAGCGGACGAGTGGCACAGTTGAAGGTGGCCATCAACCTCGGGCATCTTCAGCATGAGCACACTAGTGCGAAGGCCGAGGCGTCCCTTGCGACCTCACGGGAGGCTAGTGCCCGGGCCTTGGAGGAGGCCAGGGAGGCCGATCGTCGCTGCGAGGTCGCCGAGGAGCGCAAACGGGAGCTCCAGACCTTGAATGCTATCCTTGAGCAGCAGGTCGAGGCGCGCAGGGCCGTCTTGGCGTCAATGAGGGGGGCGCCTCCCGAAGAGAAGGAGATCCAGAGGCGTGAGGAGACGCTGATGTTGGAGGCCTCAGAAAGTAGCCTCGAGGTTGAGCGGCTAGAGACGACGGAGTGCCACGTGGCCATGGCTGAGGATGCCGTCACCGCACGCGAAGCCAAGGTCCTGGAGGAGGTTGATCGGAGGGCGGCGAAGGCTCATGCAGATCTTGCCAATGAGTATGACCTGAAGTTGAAGTTCCTGGAGGCCGAAGCCAAGGGCAGGACCACCGCCCTCAAGACAAGGCTGAACGAGGAGGAGCAGCGCGAGAGGGCCGCTGCGGCTGCCCAGACCTCTGCTTAGGTCGACCTGGCCTCTGCGTGTGCTGACTTGCTCTCGCTCCAACAGCAGATTGATGACGCCGCGTCCCTCGCAAATCAGAACAGGGAGGAGGCGTGTCGTCGGCAGATGCTGCAGCATGAACATGCCCCCATGCTCCAGGCCCTCAGGGTGAGGGCCAACCGAGCACTGGTGTCATCTGCGAGGAGAGCGTCCCTCATCCCCGCGCGGAAGATTATGCTAGCCACCTCCGCTTCTTTACTGAAGTCGTGACACGCCTGGAGGACCAGGCCGCGAGGGCTCGCGAGCTTGTCAAGGAGAGGAGTCGGGGCCTCCTTGGGCGCGCATTCTCACGCGTCTTCAGTCATCTTCAGAACCTCGACCCCCACTTCGACTTTGACGCTGCCATAGCCCCAGTGCCCAGGGTTATCCAGGACAACCTGTCACACTGGGTGGACAATCACGTGGATGCTTTGGTCAGGGCGTTTGCCACTGAGGATGACGCGGTGGTGGTCCCGACGGATGAAGATGGCGCGGTTGATGATGACGAAGACGGCGCTAGCAATAGCACTAGCAACGCGTACGAGAGCGACCAGGGCGACACCGCGAGTAGCATGTCCAGTTAAGCTCACATTCGAAGATTTGGACGCGGCCCCGCAGGGCGTGAGAGCATTTTGGAGGGGGTGCCCCTCGTGTATGTAAATTAATGTTCTAATTTCTTTTTAAGCCGGACCTGAAACGCGCTTTTGCGAGCTTGTGAGCCCCTAAGCAGGGTTGTCGTTGTGACTTGTCTCGATCCTAGCAGGCCTTGAGTGGGTTTTGAGGTTGTTGGCGTGCCTTTCTCCTGAGGGAAGCCCTCAGGAGCTCGCGGGCTCTAGGCCTCCTAAGGAGCCAGCGGATCCGTCTGAGAGGGCCACGCCAGGAGCGTCCTGTAGACCGCGGCAGGATGCGTACGCGGCAATCTTGCGGCACGTACACTCTTGCCCCGAGGGGGTCCTATGTAGGTTGCCCAGACATGCCTGGCGCGGTCTGCCGACCAGCCCCCGAGTCGGAGGGTCGGGGTGCGAGCCTTAAAAACAGGGCACACAACCAAAACGCAATAAAACCAGCAAAAACCAGAGAAACACTCCCCCAACTTTAGATGACAAAAAGAACTTCAAGTCTCAGTCCAAAAGGCGGCGAATCGAGTTACAAAAAAGGGGACAAAAGCAAACGGCCGCGTCTGGCACCTAGCTAGTCTTCTTGTCTTCCACCAGCGCTGAGCTAAGTGCTTTCACTGGATGTGAGCATAGTCATTGGTGGACAGTGTCGACGACCAGCGCGGAGCATGGTGCTTCCACTTGGACGTGGGCGGGAGCCTCCGAGGCCGAGGTGCGGCGCTCTAGGGACTCCGGGGCGTGTACAACCCCACTCATTATTACATGAGAGTGTCACGAGCGGACACCTTCATAGGCATGAGCCTTGCTTCATATCATCAGGCGAGGGCCGCGCCCTGCGCCACCCCCGACCACCATTGGGGAGTCCGGAAACTAGGACAAGACCAAGGGGAAAGAGGGACGCTAGTGGCGCCCTCGGCGACCACGGCCCCTCTGCCAGGGGGAAAGGGCTCGCCGGCTCCTCCCCAAGCAGAGGACCTACCTACGTGCAACGCCTTGCTCCGCGCGGCACGGGGGAGGCCCTGGCTCCTGGCCCCTCCCACACAGCCCCCAGTGCACCACTCTTGCCGGGAGGGGGCCACCGACCCAGGGCTCCCGGCCGCTGCTATGGCCTGGTTCACCTGCAGCCCAAGGTTAGCGTAAGCATGCTCCCGAGTCACCGGCTGTACCCTATTGTCGTCGTCGCTGAAGGGGTCAGTGAAGCCTCCGGCCAGCTCGTGGAAGACCCCAGTCTCGAGCGTTCTGCCTTCCCATCCTGGCTCGGGGAACAAGCTGGGGCCTTTTCCCGGTGTGTACTCTAGATCTATCATGCGGGGCATGTAGGCATCCATGGCCGCCATGCTGGAGCCATCGCTTGGGTGTCCCACGCCTTGGGCCGCTGGTGGCGGCGCCTGACCTTGGTGGGCGCTGGGTTGCATCCCGACACGGCCTCGTAGGGGACTGACAATGCTTGTTACTCCTAGAGGTGGCGCCGTCGTGGTAGGACGCGCTGCGCCGGGGACCATGCTGATGTCGTCAGGCCCCCCCAACGCTTCAGGAGGCACGCGTGCCTGTCTGGGCCTCTCGCGCGCCTCTGCCACAACCTGAGGCATGAGTAAGGAGCAGAAGGGCGTCGTACCCCTGCAAGCAGCGTCGAGCAGTTTGGCGACGCGCTCGAGCAGTGCATCGCGGCTGCTCTCCGCCAACCTGCACCGCAACAGCTCCCGTGCCACGATGAGTGCGACTCGCATGTTCGCCTGCTCCCGCCGGGTGTGCGGTGCCGTCGCTGCAGCGTAGCCCGAAGATCGCGTGGTAGCGCGTGCACCACGGTGCGAGGGCAGACGACGCTGACCTGCGCCACCCGCGTCCGGCGGTGTTGGGCGGCGTACGTGCCGCCTGGAGCGCGGAGTTGAGGTCTTCTTGAGAGGACAATGCCACCGTGGCGGGCCAGGAGGCCCAATGCTCGGCGTGAACCCTCGAACTGTCAGCCATCAGAGCCATAGGGATGGAGAGCCGATCAACGGAAGAGAGGCTTCGATGCACCCCTACCTGTCACGCCAAATGTCGGATTACAGGTTCCGCAGACCCTTGAGAGGTTCGAACACTGAGGTGCGTACGAATAACTCCTACTCCCCGACCTGCCGGCCCAACGATTCCACAGCTTGACTCAACAAACCCAAGGGACAAGAGACACATCCGTTTATCCTGGTTCGGGCCACCTTGCGGTGTAATACCCTACACCAGCTTTGTGGTGGATTGCCTTGAGGGGCTGAGGATGAACTAGTACAGAGGATGAACAACATCAGGAGGCGAGGTGTTTTTGAGCTCGATGAGCTGGTGGGTGAGAAGATGGTCTGAATGCCCCCCCGCCCGCTCTATGGTGGTGGCTAGGTCCTATTTGGAGTGGCCTTGGTCCTCTTCCCAAATGTAGGCGGGAAGGGATCCCACAACGGCCGAATTTGAAGGGAGACAACTAGTACAAGTTACCCTAACAAAAGTAATCTTCGCCTGCAAAGGCTCTAGTGATGACGCTGTAGTGGGCTCCGTGATGACCTCCGTCCTGTTGTCCTGGCGGTCTTGGTCTTGTTGCACCAATATGGAAACCTTTGCTTGATTCCTCGGGACTCCGCGCCTGCACTTGCTCCCTTAGCACTAAAGGGAAAACTGGTACGCTGCGCCCGCTGGTGCCCGCCTGGCCTTGGTCGTCATGGCTGATACGTCTCCGTCGTATCTATAATTTTTGATTGTTTCATGCCAATATTATATCACTTTCACATACTTTTGGAACTTTTTATATGATTTATTGGACTAACCTATTGGTCCAATGCCAAGTGCTAGTTCCTATTTTCTGCATGTTTTTTGTATCGTAGAGTATCCATATCAAACGAAGTCCAAATGCAATGAAATTTTACGGAGAATTATTTTGGAATATTTGTGATTTTTTGGAGTTGGAATCTCCGCAAACGGAGGCCCACACCGGGCATAATACACCAGGGCGCGCCAGAGGCCCCTGACGCGCGGAGGTGAGTTATGCCCACCTCGTACGTCGGTTGTACCTCTACTTTGGGCACAGGGAAGCTTATATCCAGGAAAAAATCGTGTTAAAATCTCAGCACAATCGGAGTTATGGATCTCCCGGAATACAAGAAACGGTTTTTAGCCAGATCTGGAGAGCGCGAAACAGAAGAGAACAGAGAGGGAGATCCAATCTCGGAGGGGCTCTCACCCCTCCCATGCCATGGGAGCCAAGGACCAGAGAGGAAATCCTTCTCCCACCTAGGGAGGAGGCCAAGGAAGAAGAAGGAGGGGGGGCTCTCCCCCTTGCTTCCGGTGGCGCCGGAGTGCCACCGGGGCAACGATCGGGATGGCGAGCTACTTCAAAAATCTTGCTACCGTCATCAACAACTCTCTCTCCCCCTCTTTGCAGCGGTGTAACACCTCTTCTCCCCTATGTAATCTCTACTTAAACATGGTGCTCAACTCCATATATTATTTTCCAATGATCTACGGTTATCCTATGATGCTTGAGTAGATCCGTTTTGTCCAGTGGGTTAATCGTGATCTTGGTTGGTATGATTGTATATTTTATTTATGGTGCTGTCCTACAGTGCCCTCCGTCTTGCGCAAATGTGAGGGGCCCTCACTGTAGGGTGTTGCAATATTTTCATGGTTCGCTTACGGTGGGTTGCGAGAGTGACATAAACTTAAACCTGAGTAACTGGGGTATGACGTATGGGAGTAAAGAGGACTTGATACTTAATGCTATGGTTGGGTTTCACGACCTTAGTGATCTTTAGTAGTTGCGGATGCTTGCTAGAGTTCCAATCATAAGTGCATATGATCCAAGTAGAGAAAGTATGTTAGCTCATGCCTCTCCCTCATATAAAATTACAAGAATGATTACCGGTACTTGTTATCGATTGCCTAGGGAAAAATGACCTTCTTATTGACAAAAGCTTTCCACTTTTATTACCTTGCAATTTATCCATAGTTTTATTCATGCAAAGTACTCGTAGTTTCATCCTTGCAAAATAGTTTCATACTTGTTTCCGGCAAAGCAAACATCAAGCGTGCGTAGAGTTGTATAGGTGGTCGATAGAACTTGAGGGAATATTTGTTCTGCCTTTAGCTCCTCGTGGGGTTCGACACTCTTATTTATAGAAAAAGGCTACAAACGATCCCCTATACTTGTGGGTTATCAAGACCTTTTTCTGGCGCCGTTGCCGGGGAGCAATAGCGTGGGGTGAATATTCTCGTGTGTGCTTGTTTGCTTTATCAGGAAGTAGTTTTTATTTCATGTTCTAAGTTGTTCTCTATCTTTATTTATGGATATGGAACACGAAACACCAAAAAAATTAGTGGTACTTGCTACTCATGGAGATGGGGAACCTCCTAAAACCCTTGATGCTCGTTATGTGAAAAATATTATGCACTACTTCGATAATCCCGAGAAAACCCCATTCAACTTGATAATGGGAGTAATGTTGGATCAACGTGAATACTTTAAGGATTATCGCTTGACTCATAGAGGGAAATTGTTATGGGATCAAATTCATATGTTGCATTGGTATGCTTGGGATTTATGCCAGAGATATGATTATACTTGTTGCTCTAGGATGAATGCTCCACATCTTCCCTTTTCATGTGAATTTAATGATAATGAAACCTTGGATTCTTATGCTAATGGTATATATGATTACTATGATGCGGAACGAATAGAAGAATTTGTTGCTTTTAAGGGTGCATGTGAAATTGAGACTTTGTTTAAAAAGTTTGAAGATTTTGATGATTCACTTTATAGACCTGAAAATCTTGCTATCCTTAAATATTGCTATGATAATTATAAATACAATTCCGATATTGATGCCTTTATTGAGAAAGTCTCCGCTGTGCAAGAAGAGACTAATATTTTGCAGGAGTCTATGGAAGAAGGAATTGATGAAACTATGAGCTCATTGGATGAAAAAGATGATGAGGAGAGCGAAGAACAAGCGAAGGAAGACCAGATTGATCACCCGTTCCCACCTTCTAATGAGAGTAACCCTCCAAGTCATACATTGTTTAATTCCCCTTCGTTCTTACCGAAGGATGAATGCCATGATAATTGCTATGATCCCGTTGATTCATTTGAAATATCCCTTTTTGATGATGCTTGCTGTGCTTGTGGCCATGATGCCAATTTAAATTATGCTTATGGAGATGCACTTGCTATTGTTCCTTATGTTCAACATGAAATTGTTGCTATTGAACCCACACATGATAGTCCTATTATCTTTTTAAATTCTCCCAACTACACTATATCGGAGAAGTTTGCTCTTGTTAAGGATTATATTGATGGGTTGCATTCTACCATTACACATGATGATTTCGATGAATATAATATGCATGTGCTTGCTGCTCCTACTTGCAATTATTATGAGAGAGGAACTACATCTCCGCCTCTTTATGTTTCCAACACGAAAGAATTGCAAGAAACTGCTTATGCTATGTATTGGCCTTTACTTGATGTGCATGAATTGTTCTTGTATGACATGCTGATGCATAGGAAGACAGTTAGACTTTGTCATTGCTTTATATATGTTGCTTTGTGCTCACTACTAAATGCCAAATCATTGTTAATTCAAATTGGCTTCGATATACCTTGGGATCCGGGTGGATCCATTACTTGAGCACTTTATGCCTAGCTTTATGGCTTTAAAGAAAGCGCTGCCAGGGAGACAACCCGGAAGTTTTAGAGAGTCATTTATTTCCGTTGAGTGCTTTTATATAGTTTAAAAGCAAAAAAATAGAGGGGAACTTAAAACTTTACAAAAAGAAAAGTGAAAGCGAGATAGACGAGCATTGTGAAAGTGGGGGACGTCCTTGAACTTTGTTCATGCTCACGGAAACTTTGTGAATCTTAATCACAGAAACTTTTCAACAAAAATAATTACCCCCTTGTACAATTCCATTGTATTATAAAAATAATGTGCCAATATTCGCCTTTAGGATGTTTACATTGCTTGTTGGTTTGTGCGGTGCAAAACAGAAACTTTGGCTGTAGTGCATGATTTTACATTTTTTTACTGGAACATCAAATGGTTCTGAAACTTTTTGCAATGTATTTCTATACAAAATTTTTATTTTTACTAATGTTTTCAGAATTTTTGGAGTAACATAAGTATGGTTAATATTCAGATTACTATAGACTGTCCTGTTTAAGACATATTCTGTTTTTGATGCATTGTTTTGCTCGTTTTGATGAAACTATCGATTTTTATCGGTGGTATATGCCATGAAAAATTTATATTACAGTATCTACAATGCAAAAACAAAACATGAATTGGTTTGCTACAGTACTTAGAGTAGTGATTTGCTTTATTATACTAACGGATATTACCGAACTTTCTGTTGAGTTTTGTGTGGATGAAGTGATCAAAGATCGAGGAGGTCTCGATATGAGGAGAAGGAGGAGAGGCAAGAGCTCAAGCTTCGGGATGCCCAAGTCACCCCAAGTAAATATTCAAGGAGACTCAAGCGTCTAAGCTTGGGGATGCCCCGGAAGGCATCCCATCTTTCTTCAACAAGTATCGGTATGTTTTCGGTTTCATTTCATTCATGGATATGTGCAAATCTTGGAGCATCTTTTGAATTTAGATTTTCCATTTTTATTCTATGCACCATGCTGGTATGAGACAGTCTATGGTTGATTTATAGAATTCTCATTTCACTTCACTTATACCTTTTGAGTGTGGCCTTATAGAATGCTTCATGTGCTTCACTTATATCATTTGAAGTTTGGATTGCATGTTTCTCTTCACATAGAAAACCTTTGTTTGAAAAATGCTCTTTTGCTTCACTTATATTTGTTAGAGCATGATCTTTTGTAGAAAGAATTAAACTCTCATGCTTCACTTATATCTATTTAGAGAGTCAAAAGGAATTGGTCATCTGCATGGTTAGTCATAAAATCCTACATAAAACTTATGGATCACTGAATATGATATGTTTGATTCCTTGCAATAGTTTTGCGATATGGAGATGGAATATGTGGGAGGTACTAGTAAACGGTTGTGGTTAGTAAGAATATTAGTGTTAACGTTTGTGATTCCCGAAGCATGCATTTATAGTCTCTCATTATGCTATGATGTTGGAGCATGATTTATTATTGATTGTATTCCTTATGAGTGGCGGTCGGGGACGAGCGATGGTCTTTTCCTACCAATCTATCCCCCTTGGGGCATGTGTAGTAGTACTTTGCTTCAAGGGCTAATAAACTTTTGCAATAAGTATATGAGTTCTTTATGATTAATGTGAGTCCATGGATTATACACACTCTTACCTTTCCGCAATTTGCTAGCCTCTACGGTATCGTGCATGCCCTTCCTCACATCGAGACGTGGTGCAAACTTTGCAGGTGCATCCAAACCCCGTGATATGATACGCTCTATCACACATAAGCTTATTATATCTTCCTCAAAACAACCACCATACCTACCTATTATGGCTTTTCCATGGCCATTCCAAGATATATTGCCATGCAACTTCCATCGCTTCCGTTTGATGACTTGAGCATTCATTGTCATATTGCTTTGCATGATCATTTTTCATACATGTTACGCTAGATCATTGCACACCCTGGTACATTGCCAGAGGCATTCATATAGAGTCATATTTTGTCATAGGTATCGAGTTGTAATTTTTATTTTCTTTTGAGTTATAAGTAAATAGAAATGTGATGATCATCATTATTCATTTTTAGAGCAATGCCCCAGTGAGGAAAGGATGATGGAGACTAGGATTTCCCCACAAGTCGGGGTGTGACTCCGGACGATGAGAGAAAGAAAAAAAAAGAAAAAAAAGAAAAAGAAAAAGAAAAAAGAAAGAAAAGGAAAGAAAGAAAAGAAAAAAATAAACAAAGAGAGAAGAGGCATTGTTAGTATCCTTTACGACAATTGTGCTTCGAAGTAGCACCATGTTATTCATATGGAGAGTCTCCTATGTTGTCACTTCCATATACTAGTGGGAATATTTCATTATAGATTATATGCACACCCACTTAGTTTTCGTAATGAGCTTTCATACACTTATAGCTCTTAGTGCATTCGTCGCATGGCAATCCCTACTCCTCACGTTGATATCAATTGATGGGCATCTACATAGCCCGTTGGTTAGCCGCATCGATGTGAGACCTTCTACTTTTTTGTCTTCTCTATATTTACCCCTATCATTATACTCTATTCCACCCGTAGTGCTATATCCATGGCTTGCGCTCATGTATTGTGTGAGAGTTGAAAAAGCTGAAGCGCATTAAAAAGTATGAACCGATTGCTCGGCTTGTCATCGGGGTTGTGCATGATAAATACTTTGTGTTAAGAAGACAGAGCATGACAAGACTATATGATTTTGTAGGGATAGCTTTCTTTAACATTGATATTTTGAAAGACATGATTGTTTGTTGAGATGCCTGAGTATTGATATCTTTATGTCAAATTATAGACTATTGCTTTGAATCACTTATGTCTTAATATTCATGCCATGATTAGATATATGATCAAGTTTATGTTAGGTAGCATTCCACATCAAAAATTATCTTTTTTATCATTTACCTGCTCGAGGACGAGCAGGAATTAAACTTGGGGATGCTGATTCGTCTCCATCGTATCTATCATTTTTGATTGTTTCATGCCAATATTATATCACTTTCACATACTTTTGGCAACTTTTTATATGATTTATTGGACTAACCTATTGTTCCAGTGCCAAGTGCCAGTTCCTGTTTTCTACATGTTTTTTGTATCGCAGAGTATCCGTATCAAACGAAGTACAAATGCAATGAAATTTTACGGAGAATTATTTTGGAATATTTGTGATTTTTGGGAGTTGGAATCACCGCAAACGGAGGCCTACACAGGGCACAATACACCAGGGCACGCCAGAGGCCCCTGGCACGCGGTGGTGGGTTGTGCCCACCTCGTACGTTGGTTGGACCTCTACTTCGGGCACAGAGAAGCTTATATCTAGAAAAAAATCATGTTAAAATCTCAGCGCAATCAGAGTTACAGATCTCTGGGAATATAAGAAACGGTTTTTGGCCAGATTTGGAGAGCGCGAAACAGAAGAGAATAGAGAGGGAGATCCAATCTTGGAGGGGCTGATACGTCTCTGTATCTATAATTTTTGATTGTTCCATGCTATTATAATATCTGTTTTGGAAGTTTAATGGGCTTTAATATGCTCTTTAATATTATTTTTGGGACTAACCTATTAACCAGAGGCCTAGTGCCAGTTTCTATTTTTTTTTGCCTATTTCAGTGTTTTGTAGAAAAGGAATATCAAACAGAATCCAAACGGAACGAAACCTTCGCGAGGATCTTTCTTGCAACAAACGCAAACCAGGAGACTTGGAGTGGAAGTCTGGAACTCCGCCAGGCTTCCACGAGATAGGAGGGCGCGCCTAGGGGGGTAGGGGCGTCCCCACCCTCGTGGGCCCTATGGATTTCCACCGACGTACTTCTTTCACCTATATATACTCTTATACCGTAAAAACATCAGGGGAGCCACGAAACCACTTTTCCACCATCGCAACCTTCTATACCCATGAGATCCCATCTGGGGCCTTTTCCGGCGATCTGCCGGAAGGGGATTCAATCACGCAGGGCTTCTACATCAACATCTTTAAGGGAAAACCAACGCATGCTCAAGAGGTAGCAAGAAGGATTTTTGGCGCCGTTGCCGGAGAGATCTACGCTCAAGTCAAGACATACCAAGTACCCATCATAAACTCTTCTCCCTCGCATTACATTATTTGCCATTCGCCTCTCGTTTTCCTCTCCCCCACTTCACCTTTGCCATTTTATTCGCCCCTTTTCCGTTCGCTTCTTTTCGCTCGCTTCTTGTGTGATTGTGTGTTGGATTGATTGTTTGTCACGATGGCTGAATATAATACTAAATTGTCTGACTTTTCCAATACCAACAACAATGATTTTATTAGCACTCCGATTGCTCCTATTACCGATGCTGAATCTTGTGAAATTAATGCTGCTTTGTTGAATCTTGTCATGAAAGATCAATTTTCTGGCCTTCCTAGTGAAGATGCCGCTACCCATCTAAACAACTTTGTTGATTTGTGTGATATGCAAAAGAGGAAAGATGTGGCTAATGATATTGTTAAATTGAAGCTATTTCCATTTTCTCTTAGAGATCGTGCTAAAACTTGGTTCTCTTCTTTGCCTAAAAATAGTATTGATTCATGGAATAAGTGCAAAGATGCTTTTATGTCTAAGTATTTTCCTCCCGCTAAGATCACCTCTCTTAGAAACAATATTATGAATTTTAAGCAACTTGATCATGAGCATGTTGCACAAGCTTGGGAGAGGATGAAATTAATGATACGTAATTGCCCTACACATGGTTTGAATTTATGGATGATTATACAATTTTTTTATGCCGGATTGAATTTTGCTTCTAGAAATCTTTTAGATTCAGCCGCGGGAGGCACTTTTATGGAAATCACTTTAGGAGAAGCTACTAAACTCCTAGATAATATTATGGTTAATTATTCTCAATGTCACACCGAAAGATCCACTAGTAAAAAAGTTCATGCGATTGAAGAGATTAATGTTTTAAGTGGAAAGATGGATGAACTTATGAATTGTTTGCTAATAAGAGTGATTCTTCTGATCCTAATGATATGCCTTTGTCCACTTTGATTGAGAATAATAATGAATCTATGGATGTGAATTTGGTTGGTAGGAACAATTTTGGTAACAACGCTTATAGATGAAACTTTAATTCTAGGACGTTTCCTAATAATTCCTCTAATAATTATGGTAATTCCTACAACAACTCTTATGGACATTTCAATAAGATTCCCTCTGATTTTGAGACTAGTGTTAAAGAATTCATGAGTTCGCAAAAGAATTTCAATGCTTTGGTTGAATTTTTTTTGCTTAAGATTGATGAGTTGGCTACGAACGTGGATATAATTTCTCTTGATGTTGATTCTTTTAAACTTAGATCTATCCCACCTAAGCATGATATCAATGAGTCTCTCAAAGCCATGAGAATTTCCATTGATGAGTGCAAAAAAAGAACCGCTAGCATGCGTGCTAAAAAAGATTGCTTTGTGAAAGCGTGTTCTTCTAGTTTTCATGATAATAATGATAAAGATCTAAAAGTGATTGATGTGTCTCCTATTAAATCTTTGTTTTCCAATATGAATCTTGATAAATATGGTACTGGAGATGAGTCAACTTTAGTTAAAAGGCGTCCCAATGATTCAAAGTTTTTAGATCTTGATGCTAAAATTAATAAAAGTGGGATTGAAGAGGTCGAAACTTTACATAGCAATGACCACACTATTTTGGATTTCAAGGAATTTAATTATGATAATTTCTCTTTGATAAATTGTATTTCCTTGTTGCAATCCGTGTTAAATTCTCCTCATGCTTATGATCAAAATAAAGCTTTTACTAAACATATCGTTGATGCTTTAATGCAATCCTATGAAGAAAAGCTTGAACTAGAAGTTTCTATTCCTAGAAAACTTTATGATGAGTGGGAACCTACTATTAAAATTAAGATTAAAGATTATGAATGCTATGCTTTGTGTGATTTGGGTGCTAGTGTTTCCATGATTCCAAAAACTTTGTGTGATGTGTTAGCTTTTCCGTGAATTTGATGATTGTTCTTTAAATTTGCACCTTGCGGATTCCACCATTAAGTAACCTATGGTAAGGATTAATGATGTTCTTATTGTTGCAAATAGGAATTATGTGCCCGTAAATTTTATCTTTCTTGATATAGATTGCAATCCTACATGTTCTATTATTCTTGGTAGACCTTTCCTTAGAACGATTGGTGCAATTATTGACATGAAAGAAGGAAACATTAGATTTCAATTTCCGTTAAGGAAAGGCATTGTAGCAACCCGACCTCAGACGGTCAAGTCTCTGTGCTTAAGTGTCATCCCTGGATTGGTATGCTGACTATGTTGCGTGCGTGGGCGGCGGATAGTTATAGGCCGCACACGCAATTTTTTAAAATAGAAACAAAAAATAAAAAAACTGAATAACGGAAGTAAAAATAAAATTTTATATAGGCATATTATATATAAAAAATTCCAAAAAAAGATTTTCTACAACATGAGCATTTTTGTAACGTAAAAAAAATCCACAAAAAATTAAATAAAGCAAAGAGTGCTACTCGTGGAGTAAAACTCAATAAAAATCATTTTAAAAATACCAAAATGATTTCAAATTTATTTCTCTCCAATTTTCTACTATAGGGAATCATTTTACCCTATTCTCCATATATTCTATTTTTGGAGAAAAATAATTTGAATAAAATCCAAATAACTCCCAATTGAAAGTAATTTCAAAGGGACTTTAAATTTGATTCTTTTAAACTTCCAACTCATATTTCATATGTTTTGAAGAAGTCATTTTATCTTCTCTCATAAAAATCATTGAGTTGCTTAAAGTGTCTGAATTTGAAATAGTTCCAAATGGAATTCAAATATTTTCAAAAACCCTATTCATTTAATATCATCTTCTCTCTAGGGTTTTGTATTTGAAAAGAATTTGAATTCACGGAGATCAAAAATGCAAGGTGAAAGTTTGGAAAGTCCTTTTATTCCCTCTCATTTAACTTTCAAAGTTTCAAATTTCACTCAATTTCACAAAAGCAACCACACCACAATCAAACAATCAATCAAAACTATTAATTTTATATAATATTCCAAAATTTAGAATTTTGGGATGTTACAAACCTACCACCCTTAAAATGAATCTCGTCATCGAGATTCAGAGAGGCTAGCAAGAAATAGGTTGTGTTCGGGGGTCTTCTCAAAATCCATCGATCGTCACACGGGTCCGAGGTGTTACCACCCTTATAAGCATGGTTACGGTTCCATCAAAACTTGTATACTCCATCCTTTTTGTTGGCAGTGTCGATCTTCTCAGATTCTCGGGAAAATTCCTTCGCTGGCTCTTCCGGTAGTGGCATAACCTTTTCCTCAATTCTTGTGTCCTTTCATGTTGGTACGGTTCTTCTGTGACTGGGTCTTCTTAGCTGACGGGTCTGGCGCCAATACTAAACAACTGTCGACATCTGATGGTGGTCAACAATTTGACTAGGTCCCTGCAGAAAACGGGTCTGGGCTTCATTCTCACCGTATGACCTACGGTTGGCAACATATGCCTTGTACAAGGGAAAATTGTCATACCATTCTAAGGTTTAAACAAGGTTTTTCATCGTCGTCGCTCTACTATAGGTAAGTCACTCAGATTTACCATCCCGTACAGCAAGGTGAATAATAAGAGTAAGTCGGTATGGTGGTCAATCCATCCCGCACCCAAATCATTACCTTGTATATGGTTTAGCGAATCTCGCATTCCAACACTCGGTCATCCTCACAAGCATTGCAGAATTTCTCTTGTCGACGAACCAAGTTCGAATAAATCCATTGATTCTGCAAGCCAAACAAACATCTATCGTTCCTTCACAACTCTCAGGTTTTGCGTTACTCCTATAGGACTGTCTGTCGATAAAGGCATAACTTCTTCTAGGGTTTTTCCTTCAGCAAGAGTGTGCTTTCTTCTTGGCAGGTCCTGGGGACTGTGGGTTATGGCCCATCTCATCACTTGTAAACCTTGAACTCATCATCGGGGGCAACCGATCATTATTCCAACATTCCAACTTCCTAGCATTCTTAATTCCATCCAAATGTACTATCTCCCTTCCTTCTATTTGTACCAAACTAAGACGTGATTACTCATACTCATCATGGAGTTACAATTGCTCCATATTACCAACACTATACCTCCTTTATATCCAATTGTACTTCATCCCTCCATATTCTTGGGATATCCCACATATCGAGATAAAACTCGTACTTATTTTGTCCAAAGTCCACTCCGTGGAATATCATAATCCTTTCCAGAGGTCAAGTGTCCTCACAGGGTACTACCACCATTAACATGCACAAATTCATCCATATACCATATTTCTCATATCCTCGAAAATGGTCAAAATCTTTCTTCATAGAGTAACTACTCATAAATCCAAATCAGTATCAACGATGCTAACTTTATTGATTCTCAAATTATTACAAGCTCCTGCATTTCCATTACATGCCTCAACTCAACACCTCAATATAAAAGAATTGTTCCCACTACAACTACTATATTTCTCACATACTCCACTATTTAACACTAATATCCTCATTGGGACAATCTCTGGCAAACTGCCCTACTTCATTACAACGGAAACATATTACTTCTGACTAGTCTTGAGGTTTCCTTGTGATTACATAGCCTCCTTGGGTCCTCGGCTTCCATTTTGGGCAACCGCTGAAGTAGTGCCCTGAATCTTTGCACCTGAAACATGTAATATGACTCAGCTCCTTCCTGGAATCCAATCTATTTCTCTTCCTAGACTTTTTCGTTCCAATCCGGGCTTCTATGTCCTGTGGGTCATAGTCTACTTCCTTTGTCAGGAATTCTACTAGATGCCCATTCAGACAATTCTGGGAGATGTGTCATTCTTCTCCACATGAATAGCACGACTTGGTGCAGGGTTTAATTGGGTCTTCTTTGGGTGTGTCCTCCACCTCTTCCTTCATCACTGGTTCTTCTAAAATTTCCATGACGGCTCCTTTCATTTCTTTTTTCTTATACTGGATGGTTCTTTGAACCACGGGGTAAATGTGACACTGAGCAGGGTAGTGGGTAGTCTCTTCACACAAGAAACAAGCAATCTGCCTAGTTGGGCATTCTTCAACTGGGTGATTTTCTTCACAATGAGGGCATTCATCCGGGTGTTCTTTATGGTTGTGTCCTATTTCTCCACAGAGCTTGCATGCACAAGGTTTCTTCATATCATTTCCATAAGGCTTCAATTCCCGGGACACAAGCCAAGATTTTAGTAGAGTTGACTTAAATTCTTCCCAAGTGGTTACTCCTTGCCATCCGTTGATGGTTTGATACATCCTCCACCAAGTAGCCGCACATCTTTCAAAGCATTAAAGAGCATGCTGGGCCATATCCTTTCCGGCTATAGTGTCATTCTTCATGTGAACTTCCATGTTCTGAATCCATCGGTCTGTCTCCAATTGACTTACTGGTCCAGAAAATATGAGTTCATCTCCATTCATCCTCTATTGGGTCCATGGGTTTTGGGATGAGATAAGAGAGATAGAGAGGGATACACACAATACAAACAAAAAGTTTTGAAAAGATAGATTTTATTTGTGGCTATCGGAAAAACATCAAACAAATGACAGCTCACAATCGCCGCATCTAACACAGGTATATAATAGGGGTTTGGGCTTCTAAAGGTCAATAAATCTTCAACGTCACCAAACTCTTCAAGTCTTGTTCATGTCTCCGATGGCTTCTTCTGGTTGTGCTTGTCCTTCTCAAGTTCTTTTGCCAGATCATTTCTATTGACGCGAAGTCTCTCGTGACGTCCTTTAATATTCTGGGGTAGCGTTCCAAACTTCTGGGCTTCAACATCCTTGGCATGAACCATGGTCCTACTGTCCTTCAGATCCTGACGAATCTCCGGTGTCTCGAGGTTTTGCTCCACCAGCTTGGCTACTTTCACCTTCTAGGTCCTGAGTTTTTCACGAACTGCTTCCTTGTCAAATATAGCTTCCTGAAGGTCCATCTTAAAATTCTTGATGTAGTACTCCAGATCCTGGTGATACACCAACTAAGGTTCAAACTTCATCTTTTACTGATAGATGCTCCATTATCCCTTTTGTCATCCAATCCTTCCGACGAAATGCATGCTTAACTCAGCACGGTGACAATAGCATAAGCGGGCGATAACATCATGTATAGCCGTGTTTATGCCCATTTTTTTGCCATGAGCTATCATTCAATAGTTGATATCTCCTGCCTTGGGGTTTTCTTGACGGCCAAAATCTTTAGTCTTGACGCACCATGTTCCGGTATTTCCCTAACACAACTTCATCTCAGGTATCGACAACTTCAATAGTTTGACAAATTCCATAAGGCTGTATCATAGGAAAAGTCTTCGTAGTGTTGTCTTTGGTTCAGGGTGAAGCTCTTCATATAAAATATGTAAGCCAGGGGTTCTTCGGTAAAGAAATTCAGAAGGGCACGAGAATAACTTAAGTTGGATCCTATTCAGAGCCTTCCAAGTCACTTCACTCTGGGAATTCGTCAGAGCCTTCAAATTCTCCTAGTCTTTGGAGTCTTCAACCATTATAGTTTCCATTATTATAATGCACGGTAAAATTCTCTTCATTCTGAACTGGTCTTAGTTGTCCGATATCTTGTACTTCTGGGAGTGATCTCATCAGTCGAATCTTCGCATGGTCAAAAGGGGAAATGGGTATAGTCTAACTAAAAGGGAAATTTTGATAAAGCTCAGAAAAGAAGAGAGGTAAAAGATCCTTTTGAAAATGAAGTTGTAGAGAAAATATTTCCTATGGGCTTGCTGGTTTCTAGGGGTCATGTCCTACAGTCAACATGTGCTCTGATACCATCTTGTAGCGACCCGACTTCAGACGGTCAAGTCTCTGTGCTTAAGTGTCATCCCTGGAACGGTATGCTGACTATGTTGCGCATGTGGGCGGCGGATAGTTATAGGCCACACACACAGTTTTTTAAAATAGAAACAAAAAAGGAAAAAAAACTGAATAACGAAAGTAAAAATTAAATTTTATATAGGCATATTATATATAAAACTTTTCAAAAAAAGATTCTCTACAACATGAGCATTTTTCTAATGTCATATAAAATCCACAAAAATTTAAATAAAGCAAAGAGTGCTATTGGTGCAGTAAAACTGAATAAAAATCATTTTAAAAATACCAAAATGATTTCAAATTTATTTCTCTCCAATTTTCTACTGTAGGGAATCATTTTACCCTATTTTCCATATATTCTATTTTTAGAGAAAAATAATTTGAATAAAATCCAAATAACTCCCAATTGAAAATAATTTCAAAGGGACTTTCAATTTGATTCTTTTAAACTTCCAACTCATATTTCATATGTTTTGAAGAAGTCATTTTTTCTTCTCTCATGAAAATCATTGAGTTGCTTAAAGTTTCTGAATTTGAAATAGTTCCAAATGGAATTCAAATATTTCCAAAAACCCTATTCATTTAATTAAATGGAAGAAGTCATATCATCTTCTCTCTAGGGTTTTGTATTTGAAAAGAATTTGAATTCATGGAGATAAAAAATGCAAGGTGAAACTTTGGGAAAATCCTTTTATTCCCTCTCATTTAACTTTCAAAGTTTCAAATTTCACTCAATTTCACACAAGCAACCACACCACAATCAAACAATCAATCAAAACTATTTATTTTATATAACATTCCAAAATTTAGAATTTTGGGATGTTACAGGCATGGAACACTTTCCTAGAAAGAAAATTAAATTGCCTTATGAATCAATTATGAGAGCCACTTATGGATTGCATACCAAAGATGACAATACCTAGATCTATTTTTGCCTTTATGTCTAGCTAGGGCGTTAAACGATAGCGCTTGTTGGGAGGCAACCCAATTCTATTTTTGTTCTTTACTTTTTGTTCCTATTCAGTAATAAATAATTTATATAGCCTCTGTTATGATTGTGTTTTTTATGTTTTAATTAGTGTTTGTGCCAAGTAAAGCCTTTAGGATCTTCTTGGGTGATTGTTGTTTGATCTTGCTGAAAAAAACAGAAAGTATGCGCTCGCGAAAATAATTTTCATTTTTTACCAGAGAGTGATAAAATACCAATTCCAACTGAAGGAGATCAATATACAAATTATTTAGGTCTTCCTAATTTTTCAAAACTATTGTAGTTGCATAAGTATTCGAAACCTCCACATTTCTACAGACTGTTCTATTTTGACAGATTCTGTTTTTGTGTGTTGTTTGCTTATTTTGATGAATCTATGGCTAGTATCGGGGGGTATGAACCATAGAGAAGTTGGAATACAGTAGGTTTAACACCAATATAAATAAATAATGATTTAATTACAGTACATTAAATTGGTGGTTTGCTTTCTTATACTAACGGAGCTCATGAGATTTGTGTTGTGAAGTTTTCAAATTTTTGGGTAAAGATTTGATGGATTTTGGAACAAGGAGTAGCATGAGCCTAAGCTTGGGGATGCCCAAGGCACCCCAAGGTAAAATTCAAGGACAACCAAAAGCCTAAGCTTGGGGATGCCACGGAAGGCTTCCCCTCTTTCGTCTTCGTCTATCGGTAACTTTACTTGAGGCTATATTTTTATTCACCACATGATATGTGTTTTGCTCAGAGTGTCTTGTATGATTTGAGTCTTTGCCTTTTAGTTTACGACAATCATCCTTGCTGTACACACACTTTGGGAGAGACACACATGAATCGGAATTTATTAGAATACTCTATGTGCTTCACTTATATCTTTTGAGCTAGATAGTTTTGCTCTAGTGCTTCACTTATATCTTTTTAGAGCACGGTGTTGGTTTTATTTTATAGAAATTATTGATCTCTCATGCTTCACTTATATTATTTGGAGAGTCTTTTAGAACAACATGGGTAATTTAAAGCTCTCTCAATTATTTTATCACGGAGATCCATCTAAATCATTACGAGGTTTCACCTTGTGTTTTCAACTTCTCTTTATTTCGTTATCCTTTTGTTTACCGGAGTTATTCATGGAGGCTCTACTTCAAGGTTCATCAAGGATTTAATTCCTTCTCGAAGTGTTCATCGAGATTCTTTTCAAAGGAGCTCAAGCATTCTTCATCTTGCATTCCGGAGTGCAATTCTTTCTTCCGTATCATTGGAGGTGGTATTATGTCATTCTTGATAATTTGAGTTCATGTTTCACGATTCACATGTTGTTAAGAATGAGATATTTTAAATCCATCAATCTCGTCATTGGAGTTATCTTGGGTTATATTTCACCTAAAGCCTTCCCTAAGGATTGTTGCTATTTATGGTGTTCATAAATGACCCAAGTTCTTCATCTATCCTCCCGGTGAAATAAGTTTCTCGTCTTCTTGTTCATATCAATCCAATCTATTGTTTCCATTAGTGGCAGAATTTCACCTCATAATTTCGAGATGTTTTCTATAAGCCCACAACAAGCTTACTCTTTTCGTTGTTGGTTTTTTCCAACAACTCCATTCAACCCTTCTCCTAAGGATGCCTTTTCAAGCTCTTTTGTGGCACAAGCTGTCATTTTCTTCTCCATTTTTTTTCAATTATCTATCTTCTATTTCTTTCTTCCGGAGGCATTGTGATGTTGCTCTCTTCAACCCATCTTCTTGTTTTGTCAGGATCGTGTTCTTTTTGTGCTTATCCATTTAACCAGAGTGTTGTGTCCTCTGATCAAGTTCTTTCATCTTATCAAGCCTTTCATCTCTTTTCAACCGGAGTGCTACCCGAATCGGTTCTTTCTTTTCCTCTTTCTTAACGGAGTGCTTTCAACTTCGTTCATCGCTATTGCTTTCTTTCTTTCAATTTTCTCAACCTCGCAAGGTTCTTTGGTTTCACTGATTTGTCAAAGAAGCAACTTAGTTTTACGCCATCCTCTTCCGTTTCCCCCGGTGCCATCCTAGATCTCGGGACGAGATCCTCTCGTAGTGGTGGAGTTTTGTGACACCCCAAGACCGGAGCTTCAGATGCCTTCCATGTTTCCGAGTGTTGTCGGGTGATTTGTTTTGGTTCGTTGCATCATGTGCATTGCATCATGTCATCATGCCATCATTTTCTCAAAGCCATCTAAAAACTCAACTAAATAAATGGCATGGATCTTTGATCCATTTAAATCGAGGGAATTCACATGGTGACTTCTCTTTATAACATATTCTCCCGATATTAGGGAGCTATAATAAATATTCCATTTGTTGGAATTAACCGGAACACACTTGCAAAATAAATCTCAATGCCTTTGTTATCACAACTCTTGGCCTCTAACTTTGCTATTTATTCTTTCATCATATTCCGAGGTTCCTCCAAAAATCCGAACATTTTTGGATACTCCTAAAACCTCGTCCTAGTTCAAACCCATTTGAATTAAATTCAAATGAGTTTGAATTCTTATCGTTCGATCTGGCCATTTCTAATTTTCTCTGACCGAGCATATTTTTGTGAGTTCGGGAAAATTATCCCCATGCTCGAAATCCTTCCCTAACCCTCTCTTTCTTTTCCTCTCTCTAATTTCTTTTCTGTTAAAGGAATAAGTTTTTAAAGAGAGAGGGAGGAGAGAGTCCAGGCCACCCTTCCCCCGCAGCCCAACCAGCCCCTAAGGCCCACCTAACCACCCCTGCGGTCTCACCTAGATGGCCCAAGGCCCAACCGCTACCTCCCTCTCTGCCCGACTCCCATCTCCCTCCAGCGCCGCCAGTGTTCCCGATCTCCTCTTCTCTCTCTCATTTCCCTCTGCGTACGCCACCCACCCGCATCGCCAGAGAGAGGCCAGACCCAACAACTCCCCCTCGATCCCTCTGCTCGTCTCGTCAGTCTTCCGCACGCAGGCGTGGCCATCTCCCCGACCCCCCTGCTCGATCCCCGTCGCCCTCCTCTCCTACCTCGCGCCTCTACTTCTCCTCGCATCGCCCGGAGCGCTCTCGCGCCGCCATCGCGGCTCTGCCGGACACCGGCGACCAGGAGCGCCGCCACCAGTTCTCCGCCTCGCCTGGAGCTCCAAGTCCGCCGGCCACAGGTGCCGCTGCCGGCTACCGCCCCATCACCATGCGGTCCTCCTCCTTTCTCCTCTGCCACCATGACGCGCCCGCACCACCGTTCTCCTCCACCAGCAGCCTGCAACGCCCGAGAGGAGCCGAGCTCCTCCCGGTCCCCATGGTCGCTGCTTCCCCTGCCCCGAGCATCCCTGCAACCGGCGTCCGAGTCCCGGACCCCCATCTGACCCCTTCCTCCGCACCAAGTTCCGCCGGAGCCATGACCGCCACCGCAACAGGAACTTCAGTGCCGTTGATCGTTGATCCTGCGAGCTCCCGAGGCATTAGCCTCCCATCCCCTACGACCCGGCAACCGGACCCTTACCGGTGAGCATTGCGTCGTCGTCCTGCTCGACTCCACCGCCTGGACCTGTTCGGCCGTCCACCACTGCGTCGAGACCTGCTGCCTCCTGCCGAGTTCGGGTGGCCCCTGCTCGAGCCGCTAAGACTCGTTCGTGGACCGTCAAACGTCATCTCCAAAATCTTTCGCCAAGTATCTTTTGGATTCGACAAGTACTCCGATGATGAGTGTACCACTACCCACGACCCTCGGAGAGTTTGGATTCGACAAGTCCGACGATGCCCTTGTACAACTACATTGCCGAGATCGAGACCGGCAGGACCACATAGACGCCCGAATGACTACTGCGCCAGATCGCCAAGTCCCTCGACAACAAGTTCCTCTCCGAATAAATACGAATACACACGATGATGTGTCAAGTTCCACTACCGCCGACTAGTATGACTATCGTCGCAAAACGAGACCGTTAAGACCCCGTGGACGTAAAGTTCCGTGTCATGACCCCGAACATCTACGGAATGTGTATGACTACGAAATGTGTACCACTACCGTTGCCGAAGACCCGTGTAACGGAACCGTCAAGTTCGACTACCGTCGCGTGAACAACTACTTCCTCTACCATCGTCGAGTACCACTACTTCCCACGACGATCGTGAATGACTACACCGCTTGACCCGAGCCGCTCCGAGAACACACGCTTCAAAGGTATACCGCCGAGACGATGACCCGTGGATGAATGCTTGTGTTGTATGAGATGCACCCTTTGTCTGCACCGTGTCCGAATTTCCACTCGTGGGAACCCGGTATCCGGGAGCACTCCACCATCCTTGCATGACACGCTCCTGTCACACTTCCTTTGCACCGATATCTCCATGAGCTACCGGAACCGATATGTTGTCGTGGCATCATTTTTGGACTCATCGCCGTGGCCCCCTTTTCTTTCCACCATGATGACAAATGCTTCATAATATGCTCTTGTCAACTTTTAATAAAAATTGCATAAACTTGAACATGTCATCCGCATCATGTTAACAACATTAAGATGTTTAAAATTGTTGTTTGCTTTAAATTGCTAAATGCATATGGGGAGTTACCGGATGCGTTGTTTGTTATATCCGACCCCATTTAAATTGCTTAGATGGTGTAGTTTGCTTTTGCTTCACCTCTTGCCGTGTTAACCAACATTTAATATTGTTGAGTACCTAAACGAGAGAGGACTAAATAAGCCATGTGGTGTTTCATCAATATGCAACTCGTTGCATATTGAGCTCCACTTAACTTGTAGTTTTGCTTGTGCACTTTGCCATGCCATGCCTCTTTAAACCGGACATGCATCATACTTGATTGTGCATCATGCCATGCTATGTGTTGGTTGTTTATTATGTTGTTTGCTTCTTTCCGGTGTTGCTTCTTCGGTTTGTTCCGATAACGTCGCGTTTGTGAGGATCCGTTCGACTACGTCCGTTTGTCTTCTTCATGGACTCATTCTTCTTCCTTGCGGGATCTCAGGCAAGATGACCATACCCTCGAAATCACTTCTATCTTTGCTTGCTAGTTGCTCGCTCTTTTGCTTTGCATATGCCTCGATACCTACCACTTGCTATATCATGCCTCCCATATTGTCATGCCAAACCTCTAACCCACCTTGTCCTAGCAAACCGTTGTTTGGGTATGTTACCGCGTTGCTCAGCCCCTCTTATAGCGTTGTTAGTTGCAGGTGAAGATTGGAGTTTGTTCCATGTTGGAACATGATTATTGTTGGGATATCACAATATCTCTTATTTAATTAATGCATCTATATACTTGGTAAAGGGTGGAAGGCTCGGCCTTATGCCTGGTGTTTTGTTCCACTCTTGCCGCCCTAGTTTCCGTCATACCGGTGTTATGTTCCTTGATTTTGCGTTCCTTACGCGGTTGGGTTATAATGGGAACCCCTTGACAGTTCGCCTTGAATAAAACTCCTCCAGCAAGGCCCAACATTGGTTTTACCATTTGCCACCTAGCCTTTTCTTTTCCCTTGGGTTTCCGGAGCCCGAGGGTCATCTTTATTTTAAACCCCCCCGGGCCAGTGCTCCTCTGAGTGTTGGTCCAACCTGTCAGCCGCCAGTGGCCACCAGGGGTAACTCTGGGTTGGCCTACCGGAAGTTTGGATAATCCAGTGTGTCCTGAGAACGAGATATGTGCAGCTCCTATCGGGATTTGTCGGCACATTCGGGTGGCTTTGCTGGTCTTGTTTTACCATTGTCGAAATGTCTTTTAACCGGGATTCCGAGTCTGATCGGGCCGTACTGGGAGAAGGAATATCCTTCGTTGACCGTGAGAGCTTGTGATGGGCTAAGTTGGGACACCCTGCAGGGTTTTGAACTTTCGAAAGCCGTGTCCGCGGTTATGGGAAAATGGGAATTTGTTAATGTCCGGTTATAGAAAACCTGAAACTTAACTTAATTAAAATGGATCAACCGCGTGTGTAGCCGTGATGGTCTCTTCTCGGCGGGGTCCGGGAAGTGAACACGGTGTTGGAGTTATGCTTGAACGTAAGTAGTGTCAGGATCACTTCTTGATCACTTCTAGTTCACGACCGTGCTTTGCCTTCTCTTCTCGCTCTAATTTGCGTATGTTAGCACCATATATGCTAGTGCTTGCTGTAGCTCCACCTCATACCTTTTCCCTACCTATAAGCTTAAATATTCTTGATGGCGAGGGTGTGAGATTGCTGAGTCCCCGTGACTCACAGATTACTTCCAAAACCAGTTGCAGGTGCTGATGATACCGTGCAGGTGACGCAACCCGAGCTCAAGGAGGAGCTCGATGAAGATCGTGTTCGTTGTGTTGTTTCGTTTCAGTTGATCAGTAGTGGAGCCCAGTTGGGACGATCGGGGATCTGTGGCATTAGGGGTAGTCTTCTTTTATTTTGGTTCCGTAGTCGGACCTTGATTGTATCTGGTTAATGTAATGTTATATCCATGTATTGTGTGAAGTGGCGATTGTAAGCCAACTATGTACCTCTTTTCCTTATTCATTACATGGGTTGTGTGAAGATTACCCCACTTGCGACATTGCTTACAATGCGGTTATGCCTCTAAGTCGTGCTTCGACACGTGGGAGATATAGCCGCATCGTGGGCGTTACATACGGTTCCCTTGGAGGCGATTGATACGTCTCCAACGTATCTATAATTTTTGATTGCTCCATGCTATATTATCTACTGTTTTGGACATTATTGGGCTTTATTATCCACTTTTATATTATTTTTGGGACTAACCTATTAACCGGAGGCCCAGCCCAGAATTGCTGTTTTTGCCTATTTTAGGGTTTCGAAGAAAAGGAATATCAAACGGAGTCCAAATGGAATGAAACCTTCGGGAACGTGATTTTCTCATCGAATACAACTCAGGAGACTTGGACCCTACGTCAAGACACGTAATAGGAGGCCACGAGGTAGGGGGCGCACCTACCCCGCCCCCCAGGCGCGCCCTCCTCCCTCGTGGGCCCCCTGTTGCTCCACCGACGTACTTCTTCCTCCTATATATACCCACGTACCCCCAAACGATCAGAAACGGAGCCAAAACCCTAATTCCACCGCCGTAACTTTCTGTATCCACGAGATCCCATCTTGGGGCCTGTTCTGGAGCTCCGCCGGAGGGGGCATCGATCATGGAGGGCTTCTACATCAACACCATAGCCCCTCCGATGAAATGTGAGTAGTTTACCTCAGACCTACGGGTCCATAGTTAGTAGCTAGATGGCTTATTCTCTCTTTTTGGATCTCAATACAATGTTCTCCCCCTCTCCTGTGGAGATCTATTCGATGTAATCTTCTTTTTGCGGTTTGTTTGTTGAGACCGATGAATTGTGGGTTTATGATCAAGTCTATCTATGAATAATATTTGAATCTTCTCTGAATTCTTTTATGTATGATTGGTTATCTTTGCAAGTCTCTTCGAATTATCAGTTTGGTTTGGCCTACTAGATTGATCTTTCTTGCAATGGGAGAAGTGCTTAGCTTTGGGTTCAATCTTGCGGTGTCCTTTCCCAGTGACATAAGGGAAGCAAGGCACGTATTGTATTGTTTCCATCGAGGATATCAAGATGGGGTTTTCTTCATATTGCACGAGTCTGTCCCTCTACATCATGTCATCTTGCTTAAGGCGTTACTTTGTTTTTAACTTAATACTCTAGATGCATGCTGGATAGCGGTCGATGAGTGGAGTAATAGTAGTAGATGCAGGCAGGAGTCAGTCTACTTGTCTCGGACGTGATGCCTATATACATGATCATACCTAGATATTCTCATAACTATGCTCAATTCTGTCAATTGCTCAACAGTAATTTGTTCACCCACTTTAGAATACTTATGCTCTCGAGAGAAGCCACTAGTGAAACCTATGGCCCCTGGGTCTATCTTTATCATATCAATCTCCTACTACTTAGTTATTTACTTTGCCTTTATTTTACTTTGCATCTTTATCATAAAAATACCAATAATATTATCTTATCATATCTATCAGATCTCACTCTTGTAAGTGGCCCTATAGGGATTGACAACCCCTATTTGCGTTGGTTGCGAGGATTTATTTGTTTTGTGCATGTGCGAGGGACTCACGCGTAGCCTCCTACTGGATTGATACCTTGGTTCTCAAAAACTGAGGGAAATACTTACGCTACTTTGCTGCATCATCCCTTCCTCTTTGGGGAAAACCAATGCAGTGCTAAAAGAGGCAGCAAGAAGGATTTCTGGCGCCGTTGCCGGGGAGGTCTACGCAAAAGTCAACATACCAAGTACCCATCACATACCCTTATCTCCTGCATTACATTATTTGCCATTTGCCTCTTGTTTTCCTCTCCCTCACTTCACCCTTGGCGTTTTATTTGCCCTCTCTCTCTATCCTCCTTCTATTTGCCTCTTTTTGCCTGCTTGCTTTTTGTTTGCTTGTGTGTTAGTTTGCTTGCTTGTCACGATGGCTCAAGATAATACTAAATTGTGTTTCACCAATACCAACAACAATGATTTTATTAGCACTCTGATTGCTCCTCTTACCGATGCTGAATCTTATGAAATTAATGCTGGTTTGCTGAACTTGTTATGAAAGATCCGTTCTCCGGCCTTCCTAGTGAAGATGCCACTACCCATCTAAATAGCTTCGTTGATTTGTGTGACATGCAAAAGAAGAAAGATGTGGATAATGATATTGTTAAATTGAAGCTATCGCCTTTTTCTCTTAGAGATCGTGCTAAAGCTTGGTTTTCGTCTTTACCTAAAAATAGTGTTGATTCATGGAACAAGTACAAAGATGATTTTATCTCTAAGTATTTTCCTCCTGCTAAGATCATCTCTCTTAGAAACGATATTATGAACTTTAAGCAACTTGATCATGAACATGTTGCACAAGCTTGGGAGAGAATGAAATTAATGATACGTAATTGCCCTACTCATGGTTTAAATTTATGGATGATTATACAAATTTTTATGCCGGATTGAATTTTGCTTTTAGAAATCTTTTAGATTCGGCCGCGGGAGGCACTTTTATGGAAATCACTTTAGGAGAAGCTACTAAACTCCTAGATAATATTATGGTCAATTATTCTCAATGGCATACTAAAAGATCTACTAATAAAAAGGTGCATGCGATAGAACACATTAATGTTTTGAGTGGAAAGATGGATGAACTTTTGAAATTATTTGCTAATAAGAGTGTTTCTTCTGATCCTAATGATATGCCCTTGTCTACTTTGATTGAGAATAATAATGAATCTATGGATGTGAATTTTGTTGGTAGGAACAATTTTGGTAATAACGCGTATAGAGGAAATTTCAACCCTAGGCCTTATCCTAGTAATCCCTCTAATAATTATGGTAATTCCTACAACAATTCTTATGGAAATTATAATAAGATGCCCTCTGATTTTGAATCTAATATTAAAGAATTTATTACTTCGCAAAAGAATTTTAATGCTATGATTGAAGAAAAATTGCTTAAAGTTGATGATTTGGCTAGGAACGTTGATAGAATTGCTCTTGATGTTGATTCTTTGAAACTTAGATCTATTCCACCTAAGCATGATATCAATGAGTCTCTCAAAGCCATGAGAATTTCGATTGATGAGTGCAAAGAAAGAACCGCTAGGATGCGTGCTAAGAAAGATTCCTTCATAAAAGCGTGTTCTTCTAGGTCCTATGAAAATAATGATGAAGATCTAAAAGTTATTGATGTGTCCCCTATTAAATCTTTGTTTTGCAATATGAATATTGATAATGATGGGACTAAATATGATCCACCTTTACCTAGAAGGTGTTCGAAGAATTATGAATCTTTTGATCTTGATGCAAATTTGATAAAAGTGGGATTGAAGAAATTAAAACCCTAGATGTTGCTAAACCCACTATTATGGATTTCAAGGAATTTAACTATGAAAATTGCTCTTTGATTGATTGTATTTCCTTGTTTCAATCCGTGCTAAATTCTCCTCACGCTTATAGTGAAAATAAAGCGTTTACTAAACATATCGTTGATGCCTTGATGCAATCTTATGAAGAAAAACTTGAATTGGAAGTTTCTATCCCTAGAAAACTTTATGATGAGTGGGAACCAACTATTAAAATTAAAATTAAAGATCATGAATGCTATGCTTTATGTGATTTGGGTGCTAGTGTTTCCACGATTCCAAAGACTTTGTGTGATTTGTTAGGTTTCCGTGATTTTGATGATTGCTCTCTAAACTTGCACCTTGCGGATTCCACTATTAAGAAACCTATGGGAAGAATTAATGATGTTCTTATTGTTGCAAATAGGAATTATGTGCCCGTAGATTTTATCGTTCTTGACATAGATTGCAATCCTTCATGTCCTATTATTCTTGGTAGACCTTTCCTTAGAACGATTGGTGCAATTATTGATATGAAGGAAGGAAATATTAGATTTCAATTTCCATTAAGGAAAGGCATGGAACACTTTCCTAGAAAGAAAATTAAATTACCTCATGAATCTATTATGAGAGCCACTTATGGATTGCCTACCAAAGATGGCAATACCTAGATCTATTCTTGCTTGTTATGTCTAGCTAGGGGCGTTAAACGATAGCGCTTGTTGGGAGGCAACCCAATTTTATTTTTAATTCTTGCTTTTTGCTCCTGTTTAGTAATAAATAAATTATCTAGCCTCTGTTTTGGTTGTGTTTTTTGTGTTTAATTAGTGTTTGTGCCAAGTAGAACCGTTGGGAAGACTTGGGGAAAGTCTTGTTGAACCTTCTGTAAAAAACAGAAACTTTAGCGCTCACGAGAACTGCTGTCATTTTTATTTGGAAAGTGATATTTAGTTAATTCTTTTCTCAGATGATTAATAGATAAATTCCTCACGTCCAGCAATTTATTTTAGAATTTTTGGGGTTCCAGATCTTGCGCTAGCTATAGATTACTACAGACTGTTCTGTTTTTGACAGATTCTGTTTTTCGTGTGTTGTTTGCTTATTTTGATGAATCTATGGCTAGTAAAATAGTTTATGAACCATAGAGAAGTTGTAATAAAGTAGGTATAACACCCATATAAATAAATAATGAGTTCATTACAGTACCTTGAAGTGGTCTTTTGTTTTCTTTCGCTAACGGAGCTCACGAGATTTTCTACTTTAAGTTTTGTGTTGTGAAGTTTTCAAGTTTTGGGTAAAGATTTGATGGATTAGGGAACAAGGAGTGGCAAGAGCTTAAGCTTGGGGATGCCCATGGCACCCCCAAGATAATCTAAGGACACATAAAAGCCAAAGCTTGGGGATGCCCCAGAAGGCATCCCCTCTTTCTGAAGGAAATATGCCCTAGAGGCAATAATAAAGTTATTATTTATTTCCTTATATCATGATAAATGTTTATTATTCATGCTAGAATTGTATTATCCGGAAACATAATACTTGTGTGAATACATAGACAAACTAAACGTCACTAGTGTGCCTCTACTTGACTAGCTCGTTAATCGAAGATGGTTATGTTTCCTAACCATAGACATGTGTTGTCATTTGATTAACGGGATCACATCATTAGGAGAATGATGTGATTGACATGACCCATTCCATTAGCTTAGCACCCGATCATTTAGTATGTTGCTATTGCTTTCTTCATGACTTATACATGTTCCTATGACTATGAGATTATGCAACTCCCGTTTGCTGGAGGAACACTTTGTGTGCTACCAAACGTCACAACGTAACTGGGTGATTATAAAGGAGCTCTACAGGTGTCTCCAAAGGTACATGTTGGGTTGGCGTATTTCGAGATTAGGATTTGTCACTCTGATTGTCGGAGAGGTATCTCTGGGCCCTCTCGGTAATGCACATCACATAAGCCTTGCAAGCATTGCAACTAATGAGTTAGTTGTGAGATGATGTATTACGGAACGAGTAAAGAGACTTGCCGGTAATGAGATTGAACTAGGTATTGAGATACCGACGATCGAATCTCGGGCAAGTAACATACCGATGACAAAGGGAACAACGTATGTTGTTATGCGGTCTGACCGATAAAAGATCTTCGTAGAATATGTAGGAGCCAATATGAGCATCCAGGTTCCGCTATTGGTTATTGACCGGGGACGTGTCTTGGTCATGTCTACATTGTTCTCGAACCCGTAGGGTCCGCACGCTTAAGGTTTCGATGACAGTTATATTATAGGGGGGCACCTCTAGACACACAAGTTGATCTTCAAGATCGTTCTCTTAGCCGTGTGCGGTGCCCCCCTCCACCATAGTCCTCGATAATATTGTAGTGGTGCTTAGGCGAAGCCCTGCGACAGTAGAACATCAAGATCGTCACCACGCCGTCGTGCTGACGGAACTCTTCCCCGACACTTTGCTGGATCGGAGTCCGGGGATCGTCATCGAGCTGAAGATGTGCTAGAACTCGGAGGTGCCATAGTTTCGGTGCTTGATCGGTCGGGCCGTAAAGACGTACGACTACATCAACCGCGTTGTCATAACACTTCCGCTGTCGGTCTACGAGGGTACATAGACAACACTCTCCCCTCTCGTTGCTATGCATCACCATGATCTTGCGTGTGCGTAGGAATTTTTTTGAAATTACTACGTTCCCCAACAGTGGCATCAGAGCCTAGGTTTTATGTGTTGATGTTATATGCACGAGTAGAACACAAGTGAGTTGTGGGCGATATAAGTCATACTGCTTACCAGCATGTCATACTTTGGTTCGGCGGTATTGTTGGATGAAGCGGCCCGGACCAACATTACGCGTACGCTTATGCGAGACTGGTTCTACCGACGTGCTTTGCACACAGGTGGCTGGTGGGTGTCAGTTTCTCCAACTTTAGTTGAACCAAGTGTGGCTACGCCTGGTCCTTGCGAAGGTTAAAACAGCACCAACTTGACAAACTATTGTTGTGGTTTTGATGCGTAGGTAAGATTGGTTCTTGCTTAAGCCCGTAGCAGCCACGTAAAACTTGCAACAACAAGGTAGAGGACGTCTAACTTGTTTTTGCAGGGCATGTTGTGATGTGATATGGTCAAGACATGATGCTAAATTTTATTGTATGAGATGATCATGTTTTGTAACTGAGTTATCGGCAACTGGCAGGAGCCATATGGTTGTCGCTTTATTGTATGCAATGCAATTGCGCTGTAATGCTTTACTTTATCACTAAGCGGTAGCGATAGTCGTGGAAGCATAAGATTGGCGAGACGACAACGATGCTACGATGGTGATCAAGGTGTCGCGCCGGTGACGATGGTGATCATGACGGTGCTTCGAAGATGGAGATCACAAGCACAAGATGATGATGGCCATATCATATCACTTATATTGATTGCATGTGATGTTTATCTTTTATGCATCTTATCTTGCTTTGATTGACGGTAGCATTTTAAGATGATCTCTCACTAATTATCAAGAAGTGTTCTCCCTGAGTATGCACCGTTGCAAAAGTTCTTCGTGCTGAGACACCACGTGATGATCGGGTGTGATAGGCTCTACGTTCAAATACAACGGGTGCAAAACAGTTGCACACGCGGAATACTCAGGTTATACTTGACGAGCCAAGCATATACAGATATGGCCTCGGAACACGGAGACCGAAAGGTCAAGCGTGAATCATATAGTAGATATGATCAACATAGTGATGTTCACCAATGAAACTACTCCATCTCACGTGATGATCGGACATGGTTTGGTTGATTTGGATCACGTGATCACTTAGAGGATTAGAGGGATGTCTATCTAAGTGGGAGTTCTTTAGTAATATGATTAATTGAACTTAAATTTATCGTGAACTTAGTACCTGATAGTATCTTGCTTGTTTATGTTTGATTGTAGATAGATGGCCCGTGCTGTTGTTCCGTTGAATTTTAATGTGTTCCTTGAGAAAGCAAAGTTGAAAGATGATGGTAGCAATTACACGGACTGGGTCCGTAACTTGAGGATTATCCTCATTGCTGCACAGAAGAATTACGTCCTGGAAGCACCGCTGGGTGCCAGGCCTGCTGCTGGAGAAACACCAGATGTTATGAACGTCTGGCAGAGCAAAGCTGATGACTACTCAATAGTTTACTGTGCCATGCTTTACGGCTTAGAATCGGGACTTCAACGACGTTTTGAACGTCATGGAGCATATGAGATGTTCCAGGAGTTGAAGTTAATAGTTCAAGCAAATGCCCGGATTGAGAGATATGGAGTCTCCAATAAGTTCTATAGCTGCAAGATGGAGGAGAACAGTTCTGTCAGTGAGCATATACTCAAAATGTTTGGGTATAATAATCACATGATTCAATTGGGAGTTAATCTTCCAGATGATTGCGTCATTGACAGAATTCTCCAATCACTTCCACCTAGCTACAAGAGCTTCGTGATGAACTATAATATGCAAGGGATGGTTAAGACAATTCCCGAGCTCTTCGCAATGCTGAAAGCTGCAGAGGTAAAAATCAAGAAGGAGCATCAAGTGTTGATGGTCAACAAGACCACTAGTTTCAAGAAAAAGGGCAAAGGGAAGAAGAAGGGGAACTTCAAAAAGAACAACAAGCAAGTTGATGCTCAGGAGAAGAAACCCAAATCTGGACCAAAGCCTGAAGCTGAGTGCTTCTACTGCAAGCAGACTGGTCCTGGAAGCGGAACTGCCCCAAGTATTTGGCGGATAAGCAGGATGGCAAGGTGAACAAAGGTATATATGATATACATGTTATTGATGTGTACCTTACTAATGCTCGCAGTAGCACCTGGGTATTTGATACTGGTTTTGTTGCTAATATTTGCAACTCGAAACAGGGACTACGGATTAAGCGAAGATTGGCTAAGGTGACGATGCGCGTGGGAAATGGTTCCAAAGTCGATGTGATCGCGGTCGGCACGCTACTGTTGGGTTTCATAGTAATTTCAAAATTTTCCTACGCACATGCAAGATCATGGTGATGCATAGCAACGAGAGGGGAGAGTGTGATCTACGTACCCTTGTAGATCGACAACGGAAGCGTTAGCACAACGTGGTTGATGTAGTCGTACGTCTTCACGGCCCGACCGATCAAGCACCGAAACTACGGCACCTCCGAGTTCTAGCACACGTTCAGCTCGATGACGATCCCCGGACTCCGATCCAGCAAAGTGTCGGGGAAGAGTTCCGTCAACACGACGGCGTGGTAACAATCTTGATGTACTACCGTCGCAGGGCTTCGCCTAAGCGCCGCTACAATATTATCGAGGACTATGGTGGAAGGGGGCACCGCACACGGCTAAGAATATGATCACGTGGATCAACTTGTGTGTCTAGGGGTGCCCCCTGCCTCCGTATATAAAGGATCAAAAGGGGGGGTGCGGCCGGCCAGGGAGGGCGCGCCACGAGGAGTCCTACTCCCTCCGGGAGTAGGATTCCCCCCTTTCCTAGTTGGAATAGGATTCGGGAGGGGGGAAAGAGGAGAGAGAGAAGGAAGGGGGGCGCCGGCCCCCTCTCCTTGTCCTATTCGGACTAGGGGGGGGGAGGGGCGCGTGGCCCAGCCCTGGCCACCTCTCCTCTCTTCCACTAAACCCCATTAAGGCCCATATACCTCCTGGGGAGTTCAGGTAACCTCCCGGTACTCCGGTAAAATCCCGATTTCACCCGGAACACTTCCGATATCCAAATATAGGCTTTCAATATATCAATCTTTATGTCTCGACCATTTTGAGACTCCTCGTCATGTCCGTGATCACATCCGGGACTCCGAACAAACTTCGGTACATCAAAACTCATAAACTCATAATATAACTGTCATCGAAACCTTAAGCGTGCGGACCCTACGGGTTCGAGAACAATGTAGACATGACCGAGACACGTCTCCGGTCAATAACCAATAGCGGAACCTGGATGCTCATATTGGCTCCTACATATTCTACGAAGATCTTTTATCGGTCAGACCGCATAACAACATACGTTGTTCCCTTTGTCATCGGTATGTTACTTGCCCGAGATTCGATCGTCGGTATCTCAATACCTAGTTCAATCTCATTACCGGCAAGTCTCTTTACTCGTTCCGTAATACATCATCTCACAACTAACTCATTAGTTGCAATGCTTGCAAGGCTTATGTGATGTGCATTACCAAGAGGGCCCAGAGATACCTCTCCGACAATCGGAGTGACAAATCCTAATATTGAAATACGCCAACCCAACATCTACCTTTGGAGACACCTGTAGAGCACCTTTATAATCACCCAGTTACGTTGTGACATTTGGTAGCACACAAAGTGTTCCTCCGGCAGACGGGAGTTGCATAATCTCATAGTCATAGGAACATGTATAATTCATGAAGAAAGCAATAGCAACATACTAAACGATCGGGTGCTAAGCTAATGGAATGGGTCATGTCAATCAGATCATTCACCTAATGATGTGATCCCGTTAATCAAACAACAACTCTTTGTTCATGGTTAGGAAACATAACCATCTTTGATTAACGAGCTAGTCTAGTAGAGGCATACTAGTGACACTCTGTTTGTCTATGTATTCACACATGTATTATGTTTCCGGTTAATACAATTCTAGCATGAATAATAAACATTTATCATGATATAAGGAAATAAATAATAACTTTATTATTGCCTCTAGGGCATATTTTCTTCAGTCTCCCACTTGCACTAGAGTCAATAATCTAGATTACACAGTAATGATTCTAACACCCATGGAGCCTTGGTGCTGATCATGTTTTCCCGTGGAAGAGGCTTAGTCAATGGGTCTGCTACATTCAGATCCGTATGTATCTTGCAAAGCTCTATGTCTCCCACCTGGACTAGATCCCGGATGGAATTGAAGCGTCTCTTGATGTGCTTGGTTCTTTTGTGAAATCTGGATTCCTTTGCCAAGGCAATTGCACCAGTATTGTCATAAAAGATTTTCATTGGACCCGATGCACTAGGTATGACACCTAGATCGGATATGAACTCCTTTATCCAGACTCCTTCATTTGCTGCTTCTGAAGCAGCTATGTATTCTGCTTCATACGTAGATCCCGCCACGACGCTTTGTTTAGAACTGCACCAACTGACAGCTCCACCGTTTAATGTAAACACGTATCCGGTTTGCGATTTAGAATCGTCCGGATCAGTGTCAAAGCTTGCATCGACGTAACCATTTACGATTAGCTCTTTGTCACCTCCATAAACGAGAAACATATCCTTAGTCCTTTTCAGGTATTTCAGGATGTTCTTGACCGCTGTCCAGTGATCCACTCCTGGATTACTTTGGTACCTCCCTGCTAGACTTATAGCAAGGCACACATCAGGTCTGGTACACAGCATTGCATACATGATAGAGCCTATGGCTGAAGCATAGGGAACATCTTTCATTTTCTCTCTATCTTCTGCAGTGGTCGGGCATTGAGTCTGACTCAACTTCACACCTTGTAACACAGGCAAGAACCCTTTCTTTGCTTGATCCATTTTGAACTTCTTCAAAACTTTGTCAAGGCATGTGCTTTGTGAAAGTCCAATTAAGCGTCTTGATCTATCTCTATAGATTTTAATGCCTAATATGTAAGCAGCTTCACCGAGGTCTTTCATTGAAAAACTATTATTCAAGTATCCCTTTATGCTATCCAGAAATTCTATATCATTTCCAATTAGTAATATGTCATCCACATATAATATCAGAAATGCTACAGAGCTCCCACTCACTTTCTTGTAAATACAGGCTTCTCCAAAAGTCTGTATAAAACCAAATGCTTTGATCACACTATCAAAGCGTTTATTCCAACTCCGAGAGGCTTGCACCAGTCCATATATGGATCGCTGGAGCTTGCACACTTTGTTAGCTCCCTTTCGATCGACAAAACCTTCTGGTTGCATCATATACAACTCTTCTTCCAGAAATCCATTCAGGAATGTAGTTTTGACATCCATCTGCCAAATTTCATAATCATAAAATGCGGCAATTGCTAACATGATTCGGACAGACTTAAGCATCACTACGGGTGAGAAGGTCTCATCGTAGTCAATCCCTTGAACTTGCCGAAAACCTTTTGCGACAGGTCGAGCTTTGTAGACAGTAATATTACCGTCAGCGTCAGTCTTCTTCTTGAAGATCCATTTATTCTCAATTGCTTGCCGATCTGTGGGCAAGTCAACCAAAGTCCATACTTTGTTCTCATACATGGATCCCATCTCAGATTTTATGGCTTCAAGCCATTTTGCGGAATCTGGGCTCACCATCGCTTCTTCATAGTTCGTAGGTTCATCATGATCTAGTAGCATGACTTCCAGAACAGGGTTACCGTACCACTCTGGTGCGGATCTCACTCTGGTTGATCTACGAGGTTCAGTAGTATCTTGTTCTGAAGATTCATGATCATTATCATTAGTTTCCTCACTAATTGGTGTAGGTGTCACAGAAACAGGTTTCCGCGATGTACTACTTTCCAATAAGGGAGTAGGTACAGTTACTTCGTTAAGTTCTACTTTCCTCCCACTCACTTCTTTAGAGAGAAACTCCTTCTCCAGAAAGTTTCCGAATTTAGCAACAAAAGTCTTGCCTTCGGATCTGTGATAGAAGGTGTATCCAATAGTTTCCTTTGGATATCCTATGAAGACACATTTCTCCAATTTGGGTTCGAGCTTATCAGGTTGAAGCTTTTTCACATAAGCATCGCAGCCCCAAACTTTCAGAAATGACAACTTTGGTTTCTTGCCAAACCACAGTTCATAAGGCGTCGTCTCAATGGATTTTGATGGTTCCCTATTTAACGTGAATGCGGCCGTCTCTAGAGCATATCCCCAAAACGATAGCGGTAAATCAGTAAGAGACATCATAGATCGTACCATATCTAGTAAAGTACGATTACGACGTTCGGACACACCATTATGTTGTGGTGTTCCGGGTGGCATGAGTTGCGAAACTATTCCACATTGTTTCAAATGTACACCAAACTCGTAACTCAAATATTCTCCTCCACGATCAAATCGTAGGAATTTTATTTTCTTGTTACGATGATTTTCAACTTCACTCTGAAATTCTTTGAACTTTTCAAATGTTTCAGACTTGTGTTTCATTAAGTAGATATACCCATATCTGCTTAAGTCATCTGTGAAGGTGAGAAAATAACGATATCCGCCACGAGCCTCAACATTCATCAGTCCACATACATCTGTATGTATGATTTCCAAAAAATCTGTCGCTCTCTCCATAGTACCGGAGAATGGTGTTTTTGTCATCTTACCCATAAGGCACGGTTCGCAAGTACCAAGTGATTCATAATCAAGTGGTTCCAAAAGCCCATCATTATGGAGTTTCTTCATGCGCTTTATACCGATATCACCTAAACGGCAGTGCCACAAATAAGTTGCACTATCATTATCAACTTTGCATCTTTTGGTTTCAACACTATGAATATGTGTGTCACTACTATCGAGATTTAATAAGAATAGACCACTCTTTAAGGGTGCATGACCATAAAAGATATTACTCATGTAAATAGAACAACCATTATTCTCTGATTTAAATGAATAACCGTCTCGCATCAAACAAGATCCAGATATAATGTTCATGCTTAACGCTGGCACCAAATAACAATTATTTAGGTCTAATATTAATCCCGAAGGTAGATGTAGAGGTAGCGTGCCGACTGCAATCACATCGACTTTGGAACCATTTCCCACGTGCATTGTCACCTCGTCCTTAGCCAATCTTCGCTTAATCCATAGTCCCTGTTTCGAGTTGCAAATATTAGCAACAAAACCAGTATCAAATACCCAGGTGCTACTGCGAGCATTAGTAAGGTACACATCAATAACATGTATATCACATATACCTTTGTTCACCTTGCCATCCTTCTTATCCGCCAAATACTTGAGGCAGTTCTGCTTCCAGTGACCAGTCTGCTTGCAGTAGAAGCACTCAGTTTCAGGCTTAGGTCCAGGTTTGGGTTTCTTCTCTTGAGTAGCAACTTGCTTGCTATTCTTTTTGAAGTTCCCCTTCTTCTTCCCTTTGCCCTTTTTCTTGAAACTAGTGGTCTTGTTGACCATCAACACTTGATGCTCCTTGATTTCTACCTCCGCAGCTTTCAGCATTGCGAAGAGCTCGGGAATAGTCTTATTTATCCCTTGCATATTATAGTTCATCACGAAGCTCTTGTAGCTTGGTGGCAGTGATTGGAGAATTCTGTCAATGACGCAATCATCTGGAAGATTAACTCCCAATTTAATCAAGTGATTATTATACCCAGACATTTTGAGTATATGCTCACTGACAGAACTGTTCTCCTCCATCTTGCAGCTATAGAACTTATTGGAGACTTCATGTCTCTCAATCCGGGCATTTGCTTGAAATATTAACTTCAACTCCTGGAACATCTCATATGCTCCATGATGTTCAAAACGTCGTTGAAGTCCCGATTCTAAGCCGTAAAGCATGGCACACTGAACTATCGAGTAGTCATCAACTTTGCTCTGCCAGACGTTCATAACATCTGGTGTTGCTCCAGCAGTAGGCCTGGCACCCAGCGGTGCTTCCAGGACGTAATTCTTCTGTGCAGCAATGAGGATAACCCTCAAGTTACGGACCCAGTCCGTGTAATTACTATCATCATCTTTCAACTTTGCTTTCTCAAGGAACGCATTAAAATTCAACGGAACAACAGCACGGGCCATCTATCTACATCAAACATGAATAAGCAAGATACAATCAGGTACTAAGTTCATGATAAATTTAGGTTCAATTAATCATATTACTGAAGGAACTCCCACTTAGATATACATCCCTCTAACCCTCTAAGTGATTACGTGATCCAAATCAACTAAACCATGTCCGATCATCACGTGAGATGGAGTAGTTTCATTGGTGAACATCGCTATGTTGATCATATCTACTATATGATTCACGCTCGACCTTTCGGTCTCCGTGTTCTGAGGCCATATCTGTATATGCTTGGCTCGTCAAGTATAACCTGAGTATTCCGCGTGTGCAACTATTTTGCACCCATTGTATTTGAACGTAGAGCCTATCACACCCGATCATCACGTGGTGTCTCAGCACGAAGAACTTTCGCAATGGTGCATACTCAGGGAGAACACTTCTTGATAATTAGTGAGAGATCATCTTATAATGCTACCGTCAATCAAAGCAAGATAAGATGCATAAAAGATAAACATCACATGCAATCAATATAAGTGATATGATATGGCCATCATCATCTTGTGCTTGTGATCTCCATCTTTGAAGCACCGTCGTGATCACCATCGTCAACGGCGCGACACCTTGATCATCATCGTAGCATCGTTGTCGTCTTGCCAATCTTATGCTTCCACGACTATCACTACCGCTTAGTGGTAAAGTAAAGCATTACAGTGCAATTGCATTGCATACAATAAAGCGACAACCATATGGCTCCTGCCAGTTGCCAATAACTCAGTTACAAAACATGATCATCTCATACAATAAAATTTAGCATCATGTCTTGACCATATCACATCACAACATGCCCTGCAAAAACAAGTTAGACATCCTCTACTTTGTTGTTGCAAGTTTTACGTGGCTGCTACGGGCTTAGCAAGAACCGTTCTTACCTACGCATCAAAACCACAACGATAGTTTGTCAAGTTGGTGCTGTTTTAACCTTTGCAAGGACCGGGTGTAGCCACACTTGGTTAAACTAAAGTTGGAGAAACTGACACCCGCTAGCCACCTTTGTGCAAAGCACGTCGGGAGAACCGGTCTTGCGTAAGCGTACGTGTAATGTCGGTCCGGGCCGCTTCGTCCAACAATACCGCCGAACCAAAGTATGACATGCTGGTAAGCAGTATGACTTATATCGCCCACAACTCACTTGTGTTCTACTCGTGCATATAACATCAACATATAAAACCTAGGCTGGGATGCCACTGTTGGGTTTCATAGTAATTTCAAAATTTTCCTACGCACACACAAGATCATGGTGATGCATAGCAACGAGAGGGCAGAGTGTGATCTACGTACCCTTGTAGATCGACAATGGAAGCGTTAGCACAACGTGGTTGATGTAGTCGTATGTCTTCACGACCCGACCGATCAAGCACCGAAACTACGGCACCTCCGAGTTCTAGCACACGTTCAGCTCGATGACGATCCCCGGACTCCGATCCAGCAAAGTGTCGGGGAAGAGTTCCGTCAGCACGACGGCGTGGTGACGATCTTGATGTACTACCGTCGCAGGGCTTCGCCTAAGCGCCGCTACAATATTATCGAGGACTATGGTGGAAGGGGGCACCGCACACGGCTAAGAATATGATCACGTGGATCAACTTGTGTGTCTAAGGGTGCCCCCTGCCTCCGTATATAAAGGATCAAAAGGGGGGGTGCGGCCGGCCAGGGAGGGTGCGCCAGGAGGAGTCCTACTCCCTCCAGGAGTAGGATTCCCCCCTTTCCTAGTTGGAATAGGATTCGGGAGGGGGGAAAGAGGAGAGAGAGAGAAGGAAGGGGGGCGCCAGCCCCCTCTCCTTGTCCTATTCGGACTAGGGGGGAGGGGCGCGCGGCCCAGCCCTGGCCACCTCTCCTCTCTTCCACTAAAGCCCCCTAAGGCCCATATACCTCCCGGGGGGTTCCGGTAACCTCCCGGTACTCCGGTAAAATCCCGATTTCACCCGGAACACTTCCAATATCTAAATATAGGCTTCCAATATATCAATCTTTATGTCTCGACCATTTCGAGACTCCTCGTCATGTCCATGATCACATCCGGGACTTCGAACAAACTTCGGTACATCAAAACTCATAAACTCATAATATAACTGTCATCGAAACCTTAAGCGTGCGGACCCTACGGGTTCGAGAACAATGTAGACATGACCGAGACACGTCTCCGGTCAATAACCAATAGCGGAACCTGGATGCTCATATTGGCTCCTACATATTCTACGAAGATCTTTTATCGGTCAGACCGCATAACAACATACGTTGTTCCCTCTGTCATCGGTATGTTACTTGCCCGAGATTCGATCGTCGGTATCTCAATACCTAGTTCAATCTCATTACCGGAAAGTCTCTTTACTCATTCCGTAATACATCATCTCACAACTAACTCATTAGTTGCAATGCTTGCAAGGCTTATGTGATGTGCATTACCGAGAGGGCCCAGAGATACCTCTCCGACAATCGGAGTGACAAATCCTAATCTCGAAATACGCCAACCCAACATCTACCTTTGGAGACACCTGTAGAGCACCTTTATAATTACCCAGTTACGTTGTGACGTTTGGTAGCACACAAAGTGTTCCTTCGGCAGACGGGAGTTGCATAATCTCATAGTCATAGGAACATGTATAAGTCATGAAGAAAGCAATAGCAATATACTAAATGATCGGGTGCTAAGCTAATGGAATGGGTCATGTCAATCAGATCATTCACCTAATGATGTGATCCCATTAATCAAACAACAACTCTTTGTTCATGGTTAGGAAACATAACCATCTTTGATTAACGAGCTAGTCTAGTAGAGGCATACTAGTGACACTCTGTTTGTCTATGTATTCACACATGTATTATGTTTCCGGTTAATACAATTCTAGCATGAATAATAAACATTTATCATGATATAAGGAAATAAATAATAACTTTATTATTGCCTCTAGGGCATATTTCCTTCAGCTACCTCTACATCTACCTCCGGGATTAGTATTAGACCTAAATAATTGTTATTTGGTGCCAGCGTTGAGCATGAACATTATATCTGGATCTTGTTTGATGCGAGATGGTTATTCATTTAAATCAGAGAATAATGGTTGTTCTATTTATATGAGTAATATCTTTTATGGTCATGCACCCTTGAAGAGTGGTCTATTCTTATTAAATCTCGATAGTAGTGACACACATATTCATAATGTTGAAACCAAAAGATGCAGAGTTGATAATGATAGTGCAACTTATTTGTGGCACTGCCGTTTAGGTCATATCGGTATAAAGTGCATGAAGAAACTCCATACTGATGGACTTTTGGAACCACTTGATTATGAATCACTTGGTACTTGCGAACCGTGCCTTATGGGCAAGATGACCAAAACACCGTTCTCCGGTACTATGGAGAGAGCAACAGATTTGTTGGAAATCATACGTA